>NW_025829801.1:476654-533897 GCF_002878395.1 Capsicum annuum | reverse complement strand
CTCTCGATCATTTAGACACCATTACCATCTAGTGCAGTTTCCAATGTTAGTCCTTTGAAACCTCCATTTTCATGGCCCAACTATATATCCTACTTTTCATCCTAATTTAAAACATTTAATATGTATCACCATTTACTAACCCATTTTACATATAGGCACCCCATTGGTATCGTCATACTAACCCCACTTGCAAGCATAATATATGCCATACTAACAATTGCATCAATTGGGACTCAAACCCATTATCTAAACATATTTATCAAACTGAATTAACATTTGGGACACGAACACATTTCTCCAATCAAACCCCACGGTGATAATTTAAATCAATTTATGTCCATCATGGCCTTCATAAATCCATTTATCACTCATTCACCATTTTAGTCCAATGTATTAGTTCAACAGACTATATTCAAATTTGTGACAAGGTTATTCTTATTAACAATTTCACAAACAGTTTTAGGGCATACTATTATCAGACCAAGAGCAAGACAAAAATCATAAACTTGGGGGTTAGCCATGCCCCGTTAGTTAAATCACCACCCCCATGCACCCATATGTGCAAAACCCATCGTCAATGCACTGAAAATCAAAATCAAACCATGGGAAAACATTATTCAACAATAAACATTCAAAACCCTCAACCCTTGTTTCAAAACCATCAAAATAATCTCAGGAACAATACTTTAAATTGCATGTTTTTACAAAATTAGAAATTCGAGAAGAGTCACATTCCTGAATCATGAACATTTATGAAGAGAAATCAACCCTTGAGCCCTTAGATAACAAAAACGTGACTTGCTTGATAAAATTTAGAGAGAGTAATAAATTCATTAAAGTGTTGAATGAATGCCCCAAAAGTGTTTTATGGACATGGTGTCTATAGGGTTTTAAGTGGGAAATATCTAAAGTGCCCCCAACTTAAAAGTTTGAAAAGTGAAATCTTTGGTTACGAGTCATCCATCTACTCATAACATCACCTTATGACTAGTCTCCATGAGACGTAACTAGGATAGTATCTAGGACCCCTAACACTAGTATCTTTACAACTTAATCAACTAACTCATAACATGACCCTATGATATCCTACTGTTTGATAGTTACAACTCATCCTAACGACTCATCACATGTCTTTTTGACCCACTTCTCTAAGTCGTACGCAGGATAGAAAATCAATAATATTCACTGGACACCATACGACTCGTGGGGTCAAGTCGTAACCAAGGAAGTAAACACAAAGCTTAAGATTTTTTCAAGGGCCAAAGTTCAAGGTGTTTCAGTCTCCACCCTTGGGATCATTTTCCTTCAAATGATGGGAGTAGGAATTTCTACCATGATTAGACCTCAAACATCATTGATCTTACCTTTAAGATAGAAAACAAAATACCAAGGAATTTTTAAATCTTCCTTTAACAAAGATAGAAAACAAAGATGTTAAGAACATACATACCTCAAGCACGAATTTCCATAATAAGGAATAGGAATGGATACTTGGACTTCATGTCCTCCTCAACTTCCTAAGTAGCTTTCTTGGACTTTTGGTTCTTCCACAAAACTTTATCGGAGCCTCATCCTTCGTCTATAACCGATGGACTTACCGATCCCAGATACTCACTAGGACTCCTTCATAGAATAAAGAATTTGAAATACCAATGTTCTCCAAGGGAACAACTAAAAAATGATCACCCACACACTTCTGCAATATAGAAACATAGAACACTAAGTAAAACTCATGCTATAGTAAAAATCCAATTCATATGCCACATTTTTAACCCTTTTAAAAACCAAGTACATGCCAATATATTGAGGACTAAGATTCTTTTTCTTCTCAAACTGCATTACTCCCTTCATTGGAGACACCTTTAAGAACACAAAATCTCAAACCTCAAACTCCAACTCTATCTACCTCAAATCTGCATAGGACTTTTTGGTATTTTTAGGCCATCTAAATCCTATCCTGAATCACCTTTCCCTTTTCCATATATTGGTGAGTCAAATTTAGGATAAAAATCTCCACTTCACTAACCTCGAACCACCAAATAGGAGATCTACACCTCTTACCATACAATGTATTAAATGGAGCAACACCAATGCTAGAATGGTAACTATTTTTATAGGCGAATTCAATGAAAGGCAGGTGGTCAAAACAACTACCACCAAAATCAATTACACAAGCTCTCAATATATTTTTGCAAGTGTGAATAGTTTTTTCTGCTTCCCCATCCACCTACGAGTAAAAGGTGGTGCTAAGGCTCACTCTACTCCCCAAACCATACTTAAAAGTGTGCCAGAAATACAATGACAATAAGTACCATGATCCATAATAATCAAGAAAGGTGCACCATGCAACTTTATGACCTCCTAAAGTAACAACTTGGCATAGTCCTTGATTGAATAATTAGTCCTCGTTGGAAAGAAGTGAGCATACTTAGTCATCCTATCCACTATGGCCAAAATAGAGTCACACTTATTCCGCGATAGTGGAAGACCAATAATGAAATCCATATTAATTATCTCATACTTCAACATAGGCAATTTAATTTCTTGAAATAGCCCATTAGGCCTCATGTGCTCAACTTTTAACTTGGTGACACACCATTCACTTAACCATAAAGTTGGCTACATCCCGCTTCATGTTAATCCACCAATATATATCCTTAAGATCATGATACATTATTGAACCTAGATGAGCCATATACCTCGATTCACGGTCCTCGACAAAGATCCTGCCATACAACCCATCAACATCAACAACACAAAACCTCCCTTGGTACCTCAAGGTATTATCACCACCGATCTCAAAGGCCATCATCTTTTGCTTACCCACATAATCCTTGATCTTCATCAAGAGAGGGTCTAATACTTGTTTCTCTATTACTTAAAAACTAAGAGATGATTGCACCACCTCTTGCACATGCACACTACCATCTTTAAAGTCTAAGAGACAAACTCTAAGGTTAGCCAAACGGTGAATATCCATCACCAATTATTGCTTATCCTCATCCATATATGACAAGCTACCCATCAACAACTTTCTAAGAGCATCATCAACCATGTTAGCTTTAATGGATGGTAGTGAAGACTCATACTATGGTCCTTTTGAAACTAAAGCCTTCTATTTTGCCTGAGATTAAGATTCTTCTTCTGAGTGAACAAGTACTGCTGGCTCTTATAATCAGATAGTGACACCAAATTTTTTACGCGAACACCACGGCTTGAAATTCCAAGTCATGAGTTAGATAGTTCTTCTCATGAACCTTTAACTACATAGAGGCATAAGAGACAACCTTTCTATATTGCATTAGTACACAACCAAGTCCCACATGAGATGTATCAAAATAGTCCATAAAACTATTAGTACCCTCGGGTAGGGTTAAGACTGGAGCCAAAGTCAACTTATCTTTTTGCTTTTGAAAATTACCCTCACAAGAACTTTACCTTCTCCTGATTCAACTTGGTCTTTGGGGTTACGATAGAAGAGAAACTTTCCATAAACCTTCTATAGTAACCAACTAAACACAAGAAATACCAAATATCAGTGGGAGTTGTGGGTCTAGACCACTTCTTAACTACCACAACCTTTTGTAGATCCACCATGATCACCCCATTAGATTCAACACAACCTAAAAATGTAACAACGTCCAACTGAAATTCATACTTTGAGAATTTAGTATACAACTTCTGATCTTTCAAGGTCTGTAACATAATGCGGAGGTGATTGATACGATCCACCTCGCTCTCGGAGTACACTAAGATATCACCAATGAAGACAATCATTAAAAAATCTAGAAATTGACGAAATACCCTATTAATTAAGTCTACCAGAGTTTCTTATTATCAATAGATACCACAAAAACCCATTGGGGTAGAAACAAAAAAATGGTCAGATAAATACTCAGGATCAAAACCAAAATACACAGCCATAAATGGGGTTACATTGGTGAGAGTGGACCATGAATCAAGTAAATAGTACACATCACAGGAAAACAATTTCAATATACAAGTAATGACATTCAGAGATAACTTAAATTCGTGATGAGTAGTGAGAACATAAAGGCAGTTCTAATCAGTGCCAAAGCCAAAAGTGGCATCCTTTGGTGAAGGAATAGATGAAAAGGCAACAAGAACATTGTTTTCTCTATAAGAAACTCTATAGGGAAAATCCCGATTCGTATGTCCTATCTAGCCATAATGAAAACATTAGTTCCTCCCTTTCTCACACTGACCACGATGGTTCTGGCCATAAAATCTGCAGGAAAGGTAGAATAACATTGACTAAGCCCTACAAGACTGAGTTTGGGAACCCTTTTGCCCTAGAAGCATAGCTGTTTTAGTCTCCAGACATCTTTAGGTAGGGAGCACTAGTCGTCGAATGGAAGTTAGGACTCATCCAGCTTCTATTTTTAGACCACTTTCCACTATGCTACTGACCTCTACCCTTTTTTGAATACTAAATTTCTTACTCTGCCTATCACCAATCTCAGCTTGATTTTTTCCCTTGTCTAGACTACTTCATATAAACCACAAGCCGAGAAATATCCATGTCCTTATTTAACTAGGAAACCGTACACTCTAGAATTAAGTCTCAGCATAACACAGAAACAAAATTTCTCATTCTTGAACTCATGTTATATTCCAACTTAGGAGCATACCAGGATAATTAATGAAAATTCAAGACATACTCCTTCACTGTCATTCCTCCTTTTTTTAAGTTAACAAATTCTTCTGCCTTCACCTTTCTAAACACCTGAGAAAAGGAGCGATTCAAAAATGCACTAGAGAAGTCATACAATAATGCAGAACTATTATCTTTGTATCTCAACTATTCCCACTCTTTGTACCTTTGGTAAGCCATATCTTTAAATTTGTAGGCAGCAAACTCTACACCTTCAACCTTCGAAGCATGCATAACCTAAAAAATCTTCTCTATCTCTTTAATGAAACTTTGAGGATCTTTCATAAATTTAGTACCATTAAATATTAAAGTATGCAACATAATGAATTGGCCAACTTTAGTAGCCTCAAAAAAATCCATAGCAGTATGAGAAGAACTCGACAATTATGTTAAAGAAGTCACTAATTGGGTCAATGGGTTAATGAAGCAATGAAACTCAGCATTAGTAACCTCTCTATGAGGAGACTGGGTATGAGTGCCACTCTCAGAAGTAGGATCAATTAGGATAGGTAGGACTCCAGAAGGACAGTCAGATGTAGGGACCCTTGATCGAGTTTGAACCCCTAATGTCACAATCTTCGTCCTTATTATCCTCATGTAGGACAAAAGATGTTCCACAAACATTAGATCTTCTTGGAGGCATGATCTTAAAAATGAACAAACTTATATTTGAAGGATCCAAGACATTAGACTCTCTAGACCGAAATTAAGACAACAAGAAAAGGAAACATTCCTAAATGTCTCATAGTCTCTCCCTTATAAGTGTGGTATGCTACATACCTATAAAAGAGATTCTACTTGACTCTACTTTGTGTACAACTAATTGACTATGAACCTAGGATCTGATACTATCTTTGTCATAATCCAAATAAGTGCCTAGCTATGACAGGTATCTCAAGTCTCACATGCCCTAAAGATCACCCCCTTCGCGTAACCAAACCAACACAAATCCCCATATGCCGAATGAATTCCAAACACATAAAAAGATAGCATATAATATAACTAATTTTAATTCATGATATGTCGATACCAACCACCGATACTCGGACAACTGTCTATCACCAAATAATAAATGAAACCACTCAAGTTTACAATAATTCAACAAAGCCTCTATGAAACTAAGAGTTAATAAAATATCAGGACATGCCCTCGAGAGTAGCCAAAACCAAAATCTAATAAGATAGTTAACATATAAAAAGGAAACCACAATATGAAATAGTGCCTTCTGAATTATGGAAGCTTACCACTTTAATCTGACTCGCTAGTTGATCCTGAATCTAAGTCACTGAGCTGGATATGTGGAAGTATGGTCGGTTTATGCATCACGTGGGGATACAACATATTAAGACAATTAGCGATTAGAGTGCTAGCATGTAACTCAGGGATAGAAATACAAAATAATGCCATGATTACAGTTCAAAACCAACACAACATATAGTGCATAATATCATATGAGATACATATACATATATAATACCATATGCTAGGGTAGGAAGTAAGGATTAGCATGAACTTCAAAAACCTTCACCTAGGTTATGTAGCATAACTGTCAAATAAAAAGTCATCCAGGAGCTATATTGGCAAAACTCCTCCCTAGATGGAAGGGACTTAGTGCGTATAGCTGTACAAACAAGAGAATATCCATATCCATATATGCCTTTATGGGGGGCTCGAACCACCCGACATAATCAAGGTGACTTAGGCACTAATGTATAAAACATAAGGGATTCAAACCTCCTATTTATATATTCAATAAAGGGGACTCAAACCTCCTAGTCATTTAAACACCCGTACCAACTAGAATAGTTTCCAAAATTAGTTCTTCAGGGTCTCCGTTTTCACAGACCGGCTACACATCCCTTTTTAAGTTAAATTTAAAACATTTAATATTCATTAAAATATATTAACCCATTGTAAATACAGGTACCCCTTTGGTATCACCATACCAACCCCACTTGCAAGCATATAATATGCCATAACAAAAACTTCATCAATTGGGATTCGAACCCATTATCCGAACATAGTCATTAAATTGATTTAACATTTGGTACTCAAACCTATTTATCCAATCAAACCCCAAGGTTACAATTTAAATAAATTTATGAACATCAAGGCTTTCATAAATCCATTTATCACTCATTCACTATTTTAGGCCAATGTATTAATTCAAAATGCTATTCAAACTTGTGACAAGGTCATTCTCATTAAAAATTTTACAAACAGGTTTAGGGCATACTATTATCAAGCCAAGACCAAGAGAAAAATCATAAATTTTGGGGTTATCCATGACCCCTTAGTTAAATCACCATTCCCATGCATCCACATGTGCCAAAAACATCGTCAAAGCATGGAAAATCAAAATTAAACTGCGGGAAAATACTATTCAACAATAAACATTCAACTCCCTCAACCTTTATTACAAAACCATCCTAATAATCTCATGACTAATACTTTAAATTGTATGCTTTTACAAAATTAACAATGAGGGAAGAGTCACATGCCTGAATCACAAAGATTTATGGAGATAAATCAAATCTTGAGCCCTTAGATGACCAAATTTGTGAAACTCTAGATTCACTTGATTGAGATGATTTAGAGAGAGAATTTAATCCATTAAAGTATTAAATGAATACCCTAAAATTTTTTATTGACATAGGATCTAAAGGGTTTTAAGTGAAAAATGTCTAAAGTGCGCCCAACTTAAAAGCTGGAAATGAATCGTATTTGGTTACGAGTCATCCATTTACTCATAACATTACCTTAAAACTGGCCCCCAAAAGTCGTAACCAGGACAGCCTCCAGGGCCCCAACACTATTATCTTTACGACTCATTAAACTAACTAATAATATGACCCTAGGACTCAGAGGGTCCTACTCATCACTAGAGCAGAACGCAATAGCTTGAACACTAGACATGCTATGGTTTGATCATTACGACTCATCCTAATGACCCTTTAAATGTCTTTACGAATCGTATCCCTAAGTCATACACAAGAAAAAAAACTCAACAATACTCAGTGGACACTACATGACAGGGTCACATGACCCATTATGGGACCCTATGACTCATAGGATCAAGTCATAACTAAGGCAGTAAGATCAAAACTTAGGAAATTTTCAAGGGCCACTATCCGGGGTGTTTCATAGGCGATAGAAGAAGTCTCAAGATACTATAAAGATGCCCGGAGCTTTAGAAATGGCAGTGGGGCAAGTTTACCTAGGAAATATTCCAACCATCTCAGAAGTGGAGATCGAGTTTGAAATAGAGATAGCTGGGGTCCCTTTCTCCTGAGTGCTCATATCGGGTGACTCTCTCTAGACTCCCATCAAAAAATCCATACTCTCATCTGCATCAATACCTTGTCTATCACTAGGCTCTACAAAAATTGATGGGCTCTTAAACTGGTCCAGAATCACAATTGAAGGTCTATAGTCCTCAGGGCTAGGTTCGAGTTTTTAAATCTTTGATTAAACTCATATGGGACACAACCATAGCCTCAACTCATTGATCAAAACTTGTAACATTAAGTACACTAGCCTTATTACATAACTACTGGACAAGAAAATAATAGGGTAGTGTAGTCAACTCACTAAAGTCTTTCTCATGTATCTCATACCTGATAATAGCTGCAAAGTCTATATCATAACAAGACATTTGAATCATGATCAATACAACACCATTTTATGTAAGTAATTTTTCTATAGTATTCAGACATAATTGATAACAAACCAGCGTCCATCAAAACTTTACGGCAAAATTCAGTGCCTCTTTCTTAATCACTCCTTACCCCTCAATCAAGCGCCTACCTCACCAAGGAATAAATTATAATAGGTGATCCATCTTGCCAACTATACCCTATATCTCCTATTCTTAGAATCCCATATAGATCATCTATCTTTTGCTAGTCAATCCAAAATCATACTCTACAATAGATACTTAAGTTGTATAATCAGGGCCAAAGAGAGCTTGATGGATGGCCATAGATAAAATATCAACCATAACACCTCTCACTGATGTTTTTTCTAATTGCAAATGCTCCATATATCTACTTTTTATAGGAGTGATCAAAGATATTGTAGTGTAGTAGGAGGCATAAAACTCTCACACCAATTCTTGGCTATATGAATCTTGGGGTCTAGTCATCCACCCCCATTGATAATAATCAAACCTAGCCTACAAAAGTGGTGTCTAGCAAAATTGAATCACTCAATCCATTTCTTCTCTTGGATAGCACTCTTGGATCATCCTATCTTAGTCATAACATTGTCTCTCTCATAAATTATTTGTAACCTCTCTAAATAACACCTTAGATTTACCTAAGTAATAGGCTCAATCAATATATGAGTAAGGTCAAAAGGCTGGTCAGTCTGAGCTAGTGGCCCTGTGTCTAGTGTAGGCACCTGATGAGCTGTCTGGGTGTACCCACCTTAGACTAGGGCATGATTGACAATGATTCAGGAACTACTATTATAGACTCATCCTATGACCTCTTCTCGTAATGGAGGTCCTATATGACTACATCTGCTAGTGGCTTATACTCTACCTTTTTCTCCTTCTTACCTTCTCCCTTCTTAAACTAGGGAGAGTAATATGGTGACATCCTAGCCAACTTCATCCTTTACATAGAAACAATTTGGTTGTCCCCTACTTGGGCCCTAAAATGAGTAAAAGTGGGTTGTCTACCCCCACTATATCCATGTTGGGATTTGGATGCCTAAAGAGGCTCTATAAATAGTCTTGATCACATCTTCCCTCTAACCCCTAGTTGGTGATCATGTTGCTTTGGTTGAGGCAATATGGTTCTCCTACACCAAGCTACTACACTTGGGGGATTCATGCCATCGTCTTAATAGTCCTGCCTTCTTTGGTTTTATTACCTAACAAACAAAGTATTAGTTCCCAAAAGAGAGTAAGGGACTATAAAATTTAAAGAAAAACTCAAAATTATAAGACTTCAACTTTTTATTAAATGTTACATCTTTATAACCGTTACTCATCCCAAGAACGCCCAATATTTGCACATATAACAAGAAATAAAGTTCAAACACTCATCTAGCGTACAATAATTTTTGGTTTCCTCTACCTTTTCAACTTCTACTTCCGTTTGGGGCATGATCATGAAGAAATTATTTAAGAATAGAGATGAACTATTTTATGATAATTCAAGAATCCAATACATAAATATGTTTGTTTCTTGTAAGAATTAAAACATACCAACTCACTTAGTTTTAGTTTACCACAAGATAATATAATTTGGAGCCAAGAATTTTTACCTTTGATTTCTAAAACTAGAACTGAAATATGAAAATATGAGGAGAAACCCTATCTTGAATGTGTAATTCACATAATTGGACACATTGGTACGGAGAACAAGTAGATCTCTTACCTTATATAAAGTTTACGGGAATTTGGAGTCTTTGAATTTGAGAGGGATTTAGAGATTTTTAGTTTAATAGGGTTTAAGAGATGGGTTAGGGTGTTTAAATAACCCTGGGATTGGTTTGGGTCAATTAGGGTCATCTTAGGCCCAGATTTGCTTAAAAAAATTAGGCCACTTACAGCACCACCTACGGGGCTTAGGTAGCACCTATGGCTCATAGGTGCCCCAAATTTTTCTGACCTTTTCATACTCTCAAAACTTTTTATCATGACATTTATTAAACTGCTTACAAGATCGTTAATGGTTCTTATGACACTGTATGTAAGTTTTTAAGTTAAAGTTCCAAAATCTCTAAAAATCCTCAAAATTTTGTTTGACATTCAATGTACAATTTACCTAGCCTTTTTGGGACTTATGATCACCATGAGTGGATAATTGAGTTTCCTTACCTAGAACTTTCTAAATTTAGCAATGATTTACCATTTTATTGGTTGTTACCTATGCTATAGACCAACAAAAAAGTAAAATAGTGAGTTAGCTGCCACCCAATGCTGGATTTAACACTGCGGCATGATGTGGCTATGTTTGTTACTCACACTTCAACAACAAGCCCATGGACTTCCTCCTACAAAGGACTTGATTTAATATTGCAGGATGACATGGGTGCCTTGATCACTTAGAGTTCATGAATGTAACCAAAGGATAGCCTCCTAGGTCATTAACACTATGTATAACTGATAACACCCTCATGTCGGTTGGTTGATTCATGGTTCTATGGACATTGAATGTAACCTCCTAATCATTCACTAAGAAATTTATCTCCCGTTTCTCCATATATACCATTACTCTATGCTAGGATAAAAATTGTCCCCCCAATACTACGGCCATCTCAAAGTCAACTTCAAAATCTAAGATAACAAAGTTGTCTACTTTCACATAAACATCTAAAAATATGCCCACAGGTGACTTTATTGAATGGTCTACCATCAAAAACCACATAGTCATAGGTTTTGGAGGGATCAAGCCCAACTATTTAAACACAGGCAGTAATATCAAATTAATGTTGGTTCCTAAGTCACACAATGCTCTGACAAAACTGGATGTTACAATGGTGCATGGTATCGTGAATTCTCTAGGATCACCATTCTTTTAAGCTAGAGATCTAGAAGTTATGGCACTGCAGTGGTGTAATACACTAACATCCTCAAAACTCACATCTACCATTTTTATCACTAACTCCTTCATAAACATGGCATAACCAGGCATTTACTCAAGAGCCTCAAGAAGTGGGATGCTCAAGCTCAACTTTTTTAGCATGGCAATGAATTTCTTTAACTTCCCTTCTTCCTTACTTTATTTCAACCTCATAGAAAAAGGTGGGGTAGGTCATAGAATTCGCTTCACTACAGGCTCATCAACCTTTTCCTTACCTTTGTTCCTTATAACATCATCATCAACACCTATATATTTTTACAACTCTACTTTAGGTGTCTCATCAACCACAACTCTATCATTCTTTGGCTTATTAACAGTTTCCATAGGTTGATCAATATCAGACTTAACACTTTAAGTGGTAATGGCTAGATAATGGCCATCATTTTAGGATTTTGAATTGTGTTGCTCAAAAACATGCCCGGATGCCTCAAATTTAAAGTTTAGAAAATTTGTCCATATTGATGCTCCAGTTGCTTTATTACAGCAACATGTGATTCTACCTTCTATGTCAACCCTGAGATGTCTGCCTTAATCTTCTTATAGAAATTTTCTTTATTTTTTATACCCTTGACAAACTTGGACAATATATCCTCCATCCTTAACTCAGTGTCATGACTGCCTGGTGGAACATACACACCACACTTCTCCTCATAATCATCCTTACATAGCCAATCACTATCCCACTTTCTTCTTTTATCTCTATATTTATCCCTATAATAGTTCAAACCTTAGTTTCTTTGCCCATTGGCTCGAAAACTCACCAACTCTCAATATAGGTACTTTGTCTCTTATTATAAATAAGAATTATATGATTTAGAAGCCTTACCATATGATTTAACTATATTCACCTTCTCAAAATTCATCGCTGCAAATTGTTTTGTCAACAATTCATCATCCATCCTTATATGAGAAATGTTTTGCACCATTGTGACATCAATCACTCTATAATAAATAGAAGCACCAATACCATATGTGCCGGTGTTTCTCTCTACCACCCGAGTATGCCATCCTTGGTTGGTGAAATAGATCTGATCTAATATATTTGATGCTATCTCCTAGCATATACTCATAAATGCTCCTCCTGTAATAGTATATGTTATAACTCTCAAACTTATGTTAAGGGATTGATAGAAAAGCTCAAGCAAGATCTGCATTGAAATCCTATGGTTAAGCATCATTATCAACTTTATTTTGAACTAGAACAATGCTTCATACATTGACTTAGAGTGTAACTACCTAAAATAATATATCTCATCCTTCAACTAAATATTCTTGATGGTCAAAAAAATGATCCAAAAACTACCATTACAACTCATACCAAGTAGTTATTTATCCTTGTTAGCCTAACCACAACTAGTTTCACTAATCAACGAAAATGGGAAAAACCTATGTTTGATAACATCGTGATTTACCCCAGGTATAGTGTATGAAGTTCATATCGTAATATATCTTGTAATTTGCATGTTTGCATTATCTATTTGCAAGTCTGTAAACACATCGATTAGATTTAAGAGTTGGATAAAGGCACTAGTAATATCAAACTTCACACTTAGTGGCAAAATAAGAGGAATGATAAATCCTATCTTTATAGGCTCAATGTATCTCATCCTCCTATGGATCATATGGTGGAAAGTACTGATAGGCTAGAAGTACTTGAACTCTACTACCTCTAACTCTATCTTAATTTGTGTCGAGCGGTAATCGATGATTTTCTTTTTTTCTCTGACTTGCTAGCTCTGCTTACTGAGCATTTGCTTCTGATATACAAACAAGATACGGTATCAAAAACTAAACTAAGATACTAACCAAAAGAAAAATTAATAGATAGAGAACAAATAATAGATAGACACAAAAGATGAATGAATTGCAAACTAAGAGTGTATTGAACCCCTAACCCTATATTCAATGTCAAAAAAAGAACCTAACTCCTATGTATACTTCAAGGGAATTGGATTCCAAAGCAACATATATTTCAATATGATAAATCAACACAAGAGATTCCACATTTTAGACAAGATAATCCAAGCTTGCCTCATACTTTCATCAGTGGTTACATACATAATTCATCAATAACTATCTACTAAATGACAAGAAGTCTTATTTGTAGTCTAGGCTAAGTTATTACATCATATGGGCCCAAAAGTGACCCATTTAGGAAAGACAAAATATAGAACCCCATTAAAATCATGCTTGGGAATCGTTAGAGCACATAGGACGCATATGGGCCAATACAATAGGTTGTTTTGACCCGCTCTAAACGATCTAGAGCGGGTTAGGTGCACCTCCAAAGCAGATAGGGGGCATTTCTACTTTTGGCATCTTCCTTCAATGGAATCATGGTATTAGAGAAATTAGTGAATCTATAAGAAACACATTCACTCTAAGCCAAAAGGGTATACCGAATAAGGGCATGCCACAGAGGCTTCCCTCCACGATAGAGGTGTGCCATGTCGTTTTATTAAATTCATCTACTTTTTTTTTTTGACTTAGCGTGAGGGTTTTTTTGGTATTTTTACCCCTTGTGCGAATTATAAACACTTGGGTGACACTTTTCCTTTAGTTTTCAAAGATTAAAATCATTATTTTTCCTATTTAACTCAAAACCTAAGAAATCTCAAGGGTTTTACAAAGAATTCAATTTTCAAGCTCCAAAAATCAAATCCTCTTCAAATTGTTCTATACTTCAGGAATTCATAGTTATGGGGACTGAATAAGTTCATGATTTTAATAGTTGAAATAGAGGACATAGGTTTCCCTAAATTGATGGAATTTTAACTTGATAATGGCATTGACCTCAACCTACTTTGTAAACTTTATTTTGAATATGGATATGTTCATGGTTTAACTTGTATTTTGAACCCATTGTATTTAACTGAAGCATAAATGAATGAATATAGTTTTTGATGGCCTTGGTATTGGATTTTAAATGGAATTTGGAAGTCAATTTGGTTATATAGGTTGGTTGGCATAATTATATTACCATGCAAGCATATTTTTATGATGATACGCTATTGGTAAATGCCTTAGTAAATAACTCCAAGGTTGATGCTGATTTATGTGCGAATTATTTTAATTTAGGCTTAAAGGGAATTACTTAGCTCACCATGAAGGTGTACGTCCTTGGAGAATCAACACTGGAAACCACATTTGTCAGGATTGGAGTCTATGTGATTGTGTGTTTAGTGCACACTTTATATACATATTTTGGGAGGGCTACAGCTCTTGTGTCTTTAGCATTTCCTCAGTTTTTTCTTCATTCATGTGGTTAACATGTATTTGAGCCTGTCCAATTAAGGGAGATGGACCAATATAGCCTGTGTATTCCTTTATTACTAAGCAAGCTAAACAGTTCAGGTTAATGGTTTAAACTCTCATGTTCCTGACCCTTGTCCCTATCACGGCATCTTACCTATGTATATGTAAATTTTTTGCATGTGGTTTTGAATGGTATTTGAAAATGACATTATTTTATCCCTTTCCTTAAATTACATTTTAGTGCTCTCCCCACTAACAGTCCTTGGACACTACATCATTTAATGATGTAGGGTCTGAAGGGTTTTCTGTTCCTCCTGTGCAGTTGGATCTGACATAAAGTTGTAAGCCTTCATATTTTGGAAGGACCAGTTATTTTATTATTTTTAGTATTATTTAGTACTTTAATTTGTATTCCTATTCCTTTGGTTAATTCACATCTTTGTTGAAAGAATTTTTTTTGTAATTCGTGGTCTAATTAGACAATATCTTGCTTCAAATATAGGAGTTGCTAAGATTCAAATTCGAGAAAAAAAAGCCGATTGTATGGGAAATCCTTCAAAAAGTTATGTAGGGACATCCTATATTGATGAATATATCACCCACTCTAATAGATTAGGTATACAGGCATTCCAACTTATTTTAGTAGAGGGGCGCGCTATTTGTTTACATCCATTAGTTTCCAAGGCATTCAAGGTAAATTTTGATTAAAATCAAATGGATGTTCATGTACCTTTATCCTTGGAGGCACAGGTAGAGGCCTATTTACTTATGTTTTCTCATATTAATCTTTTGTCACCGACTATTTGGAGCATGGAACAATGAATGCACCTAGATCCCCTTTCTTCACAACCATTGTGCTAGTCATTATTGCACTATTTCTATGAGTCATATAAATTGTTTTGAAATCTATAATACTCTTCTTTTCCACCAAGTCCTTCATTAATTTATCATATCCGATAATGTTTTGAAATGGTTCAAACAATGGTATTTTAACCAAAAGGTTGCTAAATTTAGCAAGGAACTTCTTGAATTTTGAATCATCTTCCTTCATCTGGATCTTTGAGAAAATGGAGGAGAGATTTTTATCATCAATAACTTATGAAGTTTCTTTTTCTCACTTTTCTATTCTACCATTCATGGATTCTCAACAGTTGGATCTTTTGGTATAGTTTTCCAGCCGATGCGTTAAGGAGCTTTCTCTTTCCACTTACTTGTTCATTACTTCCCTTCTCATTAGGGTCTACATCAAGATTCATAATATTATTAACTAGAATCATTTAATTCCTAGTGATAATTTTTATGACACGAGTATGGTTCTTTGGGTTCGCTACTGTATCATTAAGAAGTCCCCCTCTTTTGCTTGGTATTTAAAAGAGATAAAATTTGACCCAATTAAGTCTCAAGTTGTTTGATCAAAATTGAGTGCAACATAATAGTTTGTTTGAGTTGTGAAGAGTTTATTATTATCTCTCTTAGAATCTTATAACTTTCTTTAACCCTCATAAGGATGTGCACAAGCACATCTTAACTTTTATACTTTTTCGGATCAATGAAGGTTGAGATGTTACCTTTTGTACTATCGGGTAAAGGAATAGACCTATCATGGTAATGATATTTATATTTTTAATCATGATCTTAATCACTTTCCATATCTTTTTAATATCTATCTTGATCATGATCCTTCCAATTACGGTAATCATAGTTTCTTTTCTGTCAATCTTAATTCCTATTATACCTTTGATAGGTAGGTTGAGGACCCTCAATTTAATTTGACATGAGTCAAATTTATTTATCAAGAGTCTTTGATTCATCATCATTATATGATTTAGTGGCCTTACAAGAAAATGTATTGACAACTTTCTTAGCCAAGCCCATCACATTCATTGGTAAGGAGATCTAATTATGTCATAACCTTTTCCATATTCTGGTCTCTCCATATACCTCCTCCTTTGTTCTTAGATAAAATATATGTGGAGGAAGCCCCCACAACCTCCTTGATATCTCTTGTAGGACAACCTCAGATTTGTTTGGTTAATGATCTAATGACGTTGCCGCAATACTATAAGTTTGTTTCACTACGATATCATCCTCTAATTTTTGAGCAATTTAATCTTATCCCTCCTATGTTCGAACTATCAAGTGACTTAAATTTTCTTTAGGCATGTGAATGGGGTGTCCTTAGAGAGTTTTGAAATTTTTAGATAGGGTTTGGGTAGAATTGGACCACGGAGATAGTTAGCCTCTTTAATATCACTGTGTCATGGAGGCTATACTTTGTGATAGACAGAATGACATAGATTATAAAATTCACCTTTAATAGCATCGCATGGAGGTTACCCTCCGTAATAAGGTTGTGTTATGCTACAATGTAAATCCATGCAGTTTTTGTTTTATTGACTTAGAATAAGGGGGTATTGGGGTGTTTTCACCTATGCACAACCCTTAAGAATCATATAGTCTATTCCTTTTAGTTTTAAGAGATTAAAATCCCCACTCTCAAACTCACAAACTCCAAGAGAGCCTAAGCATTTCATTGTACATTCATCTTTTCTTAAGCTCTAAATTTCTTTCAAATTCTCATGTGTCTAAAGCATTTACCTCTTTCCCTATACTTGTATTTCCTTAATGGCATAAAAAATTGTTTATTATTCATGGTTTTGATGTTTGTTTTTGAACTAAGGGCTAGGGATCTTGGATTAAATTATTTGGATATTTTCTCCTGATCACTGCTAAACTATTATGCTTTACGTTGTTGATTTATACACTCATTGGAGTGCATGGGAATGGTAAACAAAGTAAAGGGTCATAGTTATTCCTAGTTTGATGATTTTGCCTTGATATATGGTTTGTGAAATTGTGTTTCGCTAAACTCAAATTGTAAAATTTGTAATGAATTGAAAGACCATGGATTTTAGCCCTAGGAAAATTTGTGGTCTTTGAGCTCACACCATATGAGTCGTATGGTGTGGTTTCGGGTTAGGTGACCCTAGTCATAAGGTGTCCAGTGAACGGTGATTTGGATTATGTTATAGTAACTACTTGGTTGTTTGAGTTGGTAGGGGTAGTAATGAGTCCTTAGGACGATCCTTAACCAAATTAGTAACTTAGTGGCTTGACTTAGATCTATGTACAAGTGGCTCACTATGATCCATGAGATAGGTTATGAGTAGTAGGGTTGAGTAGTATGATGTCTAGTGTCCAATCCCTTAGGTTCTATCTTGGATACAACTAGACCATATGTGTCATATGGGTTTATCACGAAGGGGTTTATATAGTGGTATAGTGGACAATGTATGGGTTTCCAACTCATTATCTTTGTGATGACTTAAGGGTGAGATTCGTGTGTTATGGTCACGAGTCAAGGGGCTGACTCATAATCACCTGCATTTTTTTACAATTTTTAGTTGGGGGCACTTTAGACATTTCTCACTTAAAAAACTTAAGAGCTCGTGTACCTATAACAGTTTTTGGTCATAAATTCCATACTTTACTAAATTAAACATCCTCTTTACTCTTTCAAAATTCTCTATAGCCAAAATTGGCTAGGGTTTGTTAAAAGTGGTCATCTAATGGATTAAGCATAAATTTCTATCTGTTAATCTTTGTAATTAAACCATGTGTCTCTTCCTTCATTGTTAGTTTACTAAAATCAGATATTTTAAGCATTGTTCATAAATCATTAATGGTGGTTTTGAAACTAAGGCTGAGGGGTTTGAATGCATATCACTGAATATTATTTTCTATGGTTTATATTATGATTATGTATGTTTTAATTATTTCTTTGCATGTGTGGGTGCATAGGAATGGTGATTTATTTAAGGGGTTATGGTTGAACCCCAAAAATTTGATGAGTTTGGCTTTGATAATGGAATTCCCTTAACTTATTTGTGAAATTATCAATGCAAAAGATATTTTCATAAGTTGAATTGTGCTTTTAAACTAAGGCTTTTTCATAACCATGATAATAAATTGATGAAGGACTTTATAAAGGATATGATGGCCATAAATTTAATTGAATTTAAAACCTTGTAGGGTACATGGGAATTCCTAAGTGATTTTAGTAATGTGACTATGGGGTACATGGGAATCCTTTAAATATTCACTAATGACATTGTTTGCAAATTATAGTGGGTATGAAAATACCACTTTATAATGCCTTTATAATTGACTCCTGGAATTCATGGTTTTGTTATGCGCTAAATTTTAATTGGTCAATAATGGCTGGTTGTGATAGCTAGCCATGAAGGTGTGGGTCTGATGGACGAACATTAGAAACTTATGTTTATCGATATGAGGGTTTGTTTTGGTGACCTTATGTTTGTAAGGTACATAGGACTCTACCAAGTTTATACTTGTATTTATGTATCATAGAGGGAGAAGGGTATATGGGACTCCCCGACCTTCTGTGATATCTCCATCTCATATGGTTACATGCACTGGGGCCCATTCAGGGGGTTACACTAGACCCATATAGCCCATGGGTGGATTTATGATGGTTAAGCTACATAATCTAGGTTAAGATTTAAATGCATGATAGACCATATTCCCTACCCTAGAACAATATATATATATATATATATGTATACATATATGTGATTGTACATAGTTATTTGATTTGGTTTTGAATGATGGTATTATTTTGTCTTTATCCCTAATTTACATTCTAGCATTCACTCCACTAACCATCTTTGAGTGTTATATCCCTACATTATGTAGGAACCAGCCATACTACCATTCTTTTTACTCTGTGACTTTGATTCTGGGAGAGCTTTGAATTAGATTGAAGTGGTGAGCTTTCACACTCCAGAAGACTACATTTCATATTATAGACTTCTTTTCATTATTGCTAATTTCTTTGTTTTTAGTTTTCTCTATGGTTAGGGACATGTCCCAACTGGATACTCTCTAGTTCTGGTTAGAGGCTTTATAGAATAACTATGGGCATAGGCGGTGTCGGTATTAATATTAGCATTGGGATTAGTATTGGCATTGGGATTAGTACTGGATAGATATTTGCTTGTGGCTATTTGGTTATGGTTATAGACTTCATCTAATGTCTTTAAATTATTATGTTTTATCTTTTTATATATTTAGAATTCATCCAACATAAGTGTAGGGTGGTTAACAGTGTTGTATTTGGGGGTGGTCTCCAATCCTAGCTGGACTGTAGATACCTGATATGAACAGGCCCTGGTTTGAGTAATTTTAGATTGGTATCAGAGCTCTAGGTTCATGGCCAATTAGGAGTCCACAAAGCCATGTCAAGTAGATCCTCTTTTATCTGTGTGTAGCGTCCTATACTCATAAGCGAGAGGCTACAAGGCATTTAGGAATGTTTCTCTATCTTATGATCTATTTTTTTTCTATACAATATAAGGTCCTGAAATCTTCTCTAATTTTCTTTTGTTTGCTTTTAAGATCATGCCTTTTAGATGATCTGAAGCTCACAAAAACTCCTCTATCCCACCTGAAGAGATTGTTGATGAGACATATCCTACTTATAGAGTGCAACCTAGTTTAGAGGTCCAATTCCAAATTGCCCTCTTAGAGTACCACTGGTTCCCTCTAGTCCTTTTCGAGCCCCTCAGGCGGATGTGATGAATGCTGAGTTTCATCAATCCATTCATATGTTCGCTTAATTTGTAGCTTCTCAGTCTTAGCATGGTGCTTCTGTTACTCTAACTTTTGAGTCCATAAGTTTTTGCCAATTTATGAGGTTTAACCCTCTTATTCTCACTAGTGTTCAGGTTAAGGAGGATCCTTAAGGTTTTATTGATGAGATGGAGAAGATCGTCTGCAAAATTCATGCTACTAATATGAAGGGTGTGGAATTTGTTGCGTACTAACTAAAAGATGTAGCCTACCAATGGTATGAGGAATGGGAATAGTCTAGGGGTAACAATGTTGAGTTAGCTTTGTGGGATGATTTCTCTAATGCTTTTCTTGAACATTTCTTTCTTCAGGATTTGGGGATATAAAAGTGGAAGAGTTTTTTTAACTTGAAGCAAGGCAAGATGGCAGTCATAGAGTATGCATTGAAATTTTACTAGTTATTACGGAATGCACCAAAGTTGTTTTCTAGCTTGAGGGCTAGAATGAGGAAGTTGGCTTCTGGGTTATCCCAAGACTTGATTTTTAAGAGTAAGGTGGCCTTGTTAAACAAATAAATGAGCATCTCTAGGTTAGTTATATACATATAGCATGTTGAGAAAAAAATGAAAAAGCAGGTAAAGATGGAAGAGAGGTAGAGCAAAAAGTTTAAATTCTCTAATTAGGGTGGTACCCAACAATAAAGTCATAGGGATGGTAGAAATTAGCCTAAGAAGAGATGGGGAAATTCTGGGTTTTTCTCGATGGTTAGCGCTCCCTTCCCAAAGCCATCGGGTGACAGACATTTTCATAATGGTGAGAGTTATATGTGAAAGGATACCTAATCTCAGGATGGTGGGTCCCGATCTGCTCTATCATATCCTCCCTACAGATTTTGTGGTTGATTGCATTAGGGTTACTATGATGAGGGAAAGTACAAGTGCTTCATGTTGTCAGCTGGGGAAAATCTTAGAAACTGTTCAATGCCTAAGGTTGCCTTTAGGTCAAATAAGGTTTTGGTTTCCTCTTCATCAGCTCTAGCACCAAAGGGTTCATTATTTGGCTTTGGCACTAGTTGGGACATACTCAATGCTCTCCCTACCAATTGGGAGTCTAAGATATTGCCTTATGTCATTACTGGTATGTTGAAACTCTTTTCCTATGATGTGTACTATTTATTTTATTCGAGGTCCATTTTTATGCATTATTGTTATTTATGCATAAAAAGGATAATTTCTTTTGTGTGTGTATTGACTACTGGTAATTAAATAAGGTAACAATAAAGAATAAATACCATCTTCCATGGATAGATGATTTGTTTGATCAGATTTATGGTACTAAGTTTTTTTTCCAAGATTCATCTTTGGTCTCGGTATCATCAGCTAAAGATTATGGAGTTACACATTCCTAAGACCATCTTCCATACCCAGTATGGGCATTTTGAGTTTCTAGTTGTCTTTTCGGCTGACTAATACCCCAATGACATTTATGGACTTGATGAATAGATCCTTTCATTAGTTTCTGGATTTGTTCATCATTGTATTCATAGAAGATATTCTAGTGTACTCAAAGAACGAGGTCTTATCAAACACCTTTGCATTGTGTTGTAGACCCTAAAAAATCAGCAATTGTATGCCAATTTTTGAAATATGAATTATGGTTGAACATTGTCACTTTTTTGGGTTATGTGATTTCTAGTAGAGGGATCACGATGGATCCGTAGAAAGTTATAGTGGTTAAGAGGTGTCCTAGATCACGACTCCAACTGATATTCAGAGCTTGTTGGGTTTAGTCGATTACTATAGGAGGTTCGTGGAAAGTTTTTGACTATATTTTCCCCATTAACTGAGTTCATGGAAAGTTTTTGACTATATTTTCCCCGTTGACTGAGTTGACTCATAAGAAAGTAATGTTCTTATGGTCTGATACTTTGGAGGGTAGTTTTATGAAGCTAAAGGATAAGATGACTTCAGCTCCTATATTGACTTTATCTGCAGGCACTGATGGATTTGTGGTATATTCTAATGCATCCTATGTGGGGATTAGTTACTTCTTGATGTAGCATAGCAAGGTGACAGTGCATGCCTCCAGACAGTTGTAGGTGCATCAGAAGAATTATTCGAATCAAGACTTAGAAATGTTTGTCGTGGTATTTGCATTAAAAATCAAGCATCAGTATTTGTATGGAGTGCATTTGGATATCTTTTCTGATCAAAAGAGCTTGCATTATATATTTACTCAGAAAGAGTTGAACCTCAGGCAAAGGAGATGGCATGATCTACTCAAGGATTATGACATAAATCATCACTACCAACTAGGTAATTCTAACATAGTTTCAGATGCTTTTAGCAAGTTGTCTTTGGGGAGTCTGGCTCATATGGATAAAGGAAAGTAAGAGTTTGTAAAAATATATTAACTATTTGTTAACCTTGGAGTTTGTCTCTTGGACTTTGTGGAGAGTGGTGTGTTTGTGTAAAAGGTGGTGCAATTGTCTCGTGGTGCTAGAATAAACAAGTAAAAAGTGTTGGATCTTGTCCTAATAAAGATCAAGGGTGAGGTAGGTGGGTAGGAGATGATGGCCTTTGAGATTTGTTATGATGGTACTTTGTAGTACCAAGGAAGGTTATGTATTCCAGACATAGATGGATTGCGAGTGAGGGTGCTATATGAGGTGTATGAGTCGTGCTACGCTATTCATCTTGGTTTGACAAAAATGTATCATGACCTTAAGAAGATGTATTAGTTGAACAATATGAAGTGGGGTGTGGCTAGATTTGTGGCTAAGTGTATGTCGTAGTACTGCTTTCCACTAGCAGTTGGATGGGCAAGCTGAAAGAACCATTCTGACATTGGAAGATATGCTTTGAGCTTGCATTATTGACTAAGGTGGTAGTTGGTTTGAGCATTTTTCCCTAATAGAGTGTGCATATAATAATATCTACCACTTTATCATTGGGATGCCACCATTTGAGGCCTTGTATTATAGGAGGTGTAGGTGTTCTATTGGGTGGTTTGAGATTGGTGAGGTAGAGATGTTTGGTTCGTATTTGGTTCACCAAGCCATGGAGAAGGTAAAGGTTATTTGGGATAGGCTTAAAGCTTCCAAAAGTCACCAGAAGTCCTATGAAGATGTGAGGTATAGGTAGTTAGAGTTTGAGGTTGGGGATAGGATATTCTTAAAGGTGTATCCCATGAAGAGAGTGATGCGATTTTGGAAGAAAGAGAAGCTCAGTCCCTAGTTTGTTGGTTTCTATATGGTTTTGAGAAAGGCTGGTAATGTTGCATATAAATTAGATTGTCCTTCTAGTTTAAGCTCCATTTACCCAATGTTCTATGTCTTAATATTGGGGAGGTGTATGGGTAATCCATCACATATTTCGCCTATCAAGGTTATTGATATTTCAAATTTCCTATCTTATGAGGGTGTCCTTATTAAAATCTTAGAACGATAGGTTTGGTGGTTGCATACAATGGACGTTGCTTCGGTAAAGGTTCTCTAGAGGAACCACAAGTCCAAGTATGCATTCATGTTTTTTGCTCTGGAAGATTGTGTTTTAAGTATGTGTTATTCTTAATATCTTTGTTTCTAACTTAGTTAAAGGTAAGAGTAGAGATGTTTGGGAGTTTAGTCGTGCAAGTCAATGCTTTTTTCCATTATTTAGGGATAAATGATCCAAGTGGGGAGAGTTGAAACATCTTAGATTTTGGCCTCGGAAAATTCTTGAACCTTAAGCTCACTGTCCTAGTAATGACTCAATACATGAGTTGTATGGTGTGGTTACAGATCAGGTACCCCTAGTCGTATGGTGTCCAGTTAATGGGGGCAGGGGCTTCCATTATGGTAACAACTTAGCGGTAAGAGTCTTTAAGGGTGGTGATGATCCGTTAGGATGATCCTTAATAAAATAAGTAAGTTAATGGATTGACTTGGCTCTCGATATAAGTGGCTCACTAAGAGATGTGAAGATTGGTTATGAGTAGTAGGTTTGAGTCATATGATATCTATTGTCCAAACCCTTGGGTTCTATCTTGGATACAACTAGACGATATGATTCTATGATCAGGTCACTAGTGGGATCATGGAGTCGTATGGCGGATAGTTTTTGGGTGTCCAACTTACTGTCTTGGTGACTACTTAAGGCTATGAGTCATACGTTGTGGTCAAGAGACAAGGGGCCAACTCGTAACCACCTACGGTCTTTTTACTAATCTTAGCCGGGGCACTTTAGACATTTCTAACTTAAAACTCTTAAAACCCCACATCCCTATAACAGTTTTTGGTCATTCATTCCACACTTAACAAGATTAAATATCCTTTTTTCTCACTCAAAATCCTCTCAAGAAAAATTGGCTATGATTTCTCCAAATTGGTCTTCTAAAGGCTTAAGGATCAATTTCTCTCCATGAATCTTTGTAATTCAGGCATGCGACTCTTCCCTCGTTGTTAGTTTACTAAAACAATATGTTTTAAGCATCGTTCATGAATCATTAATGGTGGTTTTGAAACCAAGGTTGAGGAGATTGAATACATACCATTGAATATTATTTTTTATGGTTTAAATTATGTTCATACATGTATTAATTATTGTTTTGCATGTGTGGGTTGATGGAAATGGAGATTTATTTGAGCTGTGATGGTTGAACCCTAAAATTTGATGATTTTTCCTTTGATAATGTCATGCCCTAACTTGTTTCTGAAATTTTCAATGAGACACATATTGTCGTAAGTTGAATTGTGATTTGAACTAAGGCTTTTTCATAACCATGACAACAAATTGATGAAGGACTTTATAAAGACTATGATGGCATATGTTAAGTTTTATTGAAAACATTATGGGGTACACGAAAATCCACAAAGTGATTTTAATAATTGAGTATGTAGGGTACACGAGAATCTCCTAATTGTTGGCTAATGACATTGTTTGCAAACTACAGTCGGTATGACAATATCACTTTATAATGCATTGATAATTAACACCTAGAATTGGTTGTTTAGTTATGTACTAAATGTTTTAATTTGGAAATAATGGCGGGTTATGATAGCTAGTTGTGAAGGTGTAAGACTGATGAATGGACACTGGAAACTCATGTTTCCCAATATGAGGGTTTATCTTGGTGACCTTATACTCGCAGAGTACACGAGACTCCCCCTAGTTTATACTTGTATATATGTATTATGGAGGGCGAATGGCACACAAATCTTCCTAGCCTTTTTTGATTCTCTGGTTCATGCCGCTACACGTACTAGATCCTGTTCAGGGATTAAATCGAACCCATATAGCTCATGGGTGGATTTATGATGGTTAAGATATACAATCTAGGTTAAGATTTAAATGTATGCTAAACCTTGTTCACTACCCTGGAATATTATGTATATTTTTATATATGTGATTTCATATGGTTAGTTTATTTTGTTTTTAATGATAAAATTATTTTATCTTTATCCTTGAGTTACATACTAGAGTTTACTCCGCTAATTATTTTTGGGCGTTATATCTCCACGCAATGTACGAACCAACCATACTACCATTCCTCCTGCTCAGTGACTTAGATTCAAGACAACTTTAAGTCAAATCGAAGTGGCGAGCTTCCATACTATGGAAGACCTAATTTCTTTCTATGGACTTCTTTTCATTATTTTTATTTCTTTGGTTTTGGTTTGTGCTATGGTCAAGAGAATGTCCTGACTAGATATTCCTTGATTCTGGTGAGGGGCTTTGTCTTAAAACTATTGGCATGGGCGATGTTGATATTACTAGTTGCATTGGTATTGTTATTGGTATTGGGATTGGGATTGGATGGACATTTGGTTATGGCTGTTTGTTCATGGTTATATACTTCATCTAATGTCTTTAAATCATTGTTGTCTTATCTCTTATATGTTTGAAATTTATTCGATACGGAGTGTAAGGTGGTTATTGGTGGGGTATTGGGGTAGTCTTCGGTCTTGGTTAGACTTGAGATACCCGACACGACTAGGACCTGGTTTGGGTCATGTCATGAACATATTTTTTTGTATGATTTGACTTGCTCACTTATACTAATTCATTACCATAAAAGGCTAATGAACCATGGATTGATCTTATTAATCATTAGGGTAGGTGGATTCCCCACCCGAATGGATAATTTCAACCTCAGGGGTCATGAATTTCCCCATTTGATGGATGATGGATACGACATGATAGTGAAATTATAAGTCGGGTATGTATGAGGATACCAATGGGATGCCTTAATACATAACTTGTTCAATTAACTGGAATGTGTGCTAAATATTTTATATTAATTTGACATAAAAGAGGATTATGTATTCAGGTCATGTAAGTAGAGGTCTTGATGGACCAATACAGGAAAACATGGTGCCAACATGGGGGTGTAAATTATCGGGAGGCTTGAGTCCCTCTTATTATATGATTGGGAGGTTTAAGTCCCCTATATCACGTAATTTAGAGCTTAAGTCATCTTGATATATGTGGGAGGTTTAAGTCCTTCATATGGCATATAAACATATAATTATCCTCTGGTTCATGCGACCACACACACTGGGTACTTATAGTTGGGGGAGAGCAGGGCCCATATAGCCCATGAGTTCCTTGATTATGATGGTTATGCTACACAATCAAGGATAAAATTTTAAAGTACATGTTAAGCCTTGTTTCCTACGCCAGCATGTGATATATATATATATATATGTATATGCATTTGATTATATGCATTGGATTCTGAATGATTTTGAATCTTTTGATCATGGTATGATTTTATACTTTATCCCCGTGTTACATACTAGAGCATTAACCACTAACCATCTTTAGACGCTATATCCTCACGCAATGCAAGAATTGGCCCTACTACTACTTCTTATGCACAATGATTAGGTGATTAGGGGGACAGCTCATGAGTTAGACTTAAGTGGTAGGCTTTTATCCTTTAGAAGACCCCATTACTTTGGGTTTCCTTATGTTTTGACTCTTTCTTTTGGATTTGGTTTTGCTATAGTCGATGGCATGTCCCGACTAGACTATCTTTGGTTTTGATAGAGTCTTTGTTGGATAGTGCAGTGGACATGGGATTGGCTGTTGAATTTTTAGACTAATTTTGAGTCATATTTATACATTATATTTTATGTTTGGAATTTTGTTATTATATTATATTATGTTTTGGTTGATTAGACCAAGGGGGTGATCTCTGATCCTCGATAGACTTGAGATAACCATCATGGCCATGCCCTATATCGGGTTATGAAAAAGTTTTTATCATAGCCTAGGTTTATGGTCAATTGGTTTTCCACGAAGTCATGTCAAGTAGAGTCTCTTTTATAGGTGTGTAGCCTACAACACTTATAAGAGAGAGATTACGAGGCATTTAGGAATGTTTCCCTCTCTTATTGTCTTATTTTTAAGCTATAGAGTCTAAGGTCTTAGATTCCTCTAAATCCCATTTATTTGACTTTTATATTATGCCTCCCAGATGAACTAAAGCTTATGGGAAATCATCTATCCCGACTGAGGATAATGTGGGCGAATCTCATCCAACTTATGAGGTACAGACTTTGTAAAGGGTCACTTACTTCTAATTTCCCCTGTTGAGTTTCGCTTATTTTTTTTTATGCTTCTTTATCTAGTGACACTTATACTAAGTCACCTAATGGAGATATTACTAATGTTGACTTTCTCTAATCCATTTATCTTTTGATGTGTTTGTAACATCTTAGTCATATCATACGAGTTCTGCTCGTATTGCTGAGAATTTATCTAAGGCTACTAGAATTGGCTAATTTATGAGGTTGAGCCCTTCCACTTTCACTAGTACTAAGGTTGAAGAGAATTCTCAAGGTTTTATAGATGAGCTGGAGAAGATCTTTTAAGTTATGAATGCTACTGATGTAGAGGGTGTGGAATTCACTACTTATCAATTGAAAGATGTAGAGTACCAATGGTATAAAGAGTGGGGGTAGCTTAGGGGTGATGATGCTTAGTCCACTTTGTGGGGTGACTTCTCTAGCGCTTTTATTAATTGCTTCTTTCCTCAAAAGTTAAGAAAGGTAAAATTTGAGGAGTTTGTAAACTTGAACCAAGGCAGGATGAAGGCGAAGGAATATGCATTGAAGTTCCACCAGTTATAGCAATATGCTTCTAAGCTACTGTCTAATAGGAGGGCTAGAATAAGAAAATTTTCTTTCAATGTGTCTTGTGATTTGATTTTGGAGAGAAAGGCTTCCTTATTAAATAAAGATATGGATATCTCTCGACTAGTGATGTATATAAAAAGATTAAAGAGGAAAAGAAGAAGCAAGTAGAGGTAGGGAAGAGGCAGAGCAAGAATTTTTGGTTTTCTGATTAGGGTGGAGGTCTGCATCTAAATAGTAGAGATAGTAGGAAATGGTCTAAGAAGATATGGGGGCAACTCTGGTTCCTATTCAATGGATGTTACACCATATCCAAAGTTATCTAGAGATCGTTATTTTTGTAGTGGTAATGATTGTAGGGAATAGGGTGCCCAATCTCAGGCTTATAGGTCATAGTCAGTTGTATCCTATCCTCCTTGTAGATTCTATGGTTATTTGTACTATGGTCAATTTATAGATGGGAGGATAGGTGTTTTAGTTGTAGTCAGATTGGTCATATACAGTCGGATTATCTTTCTAGAGGGTCTTCTAGGGATAATAAGGTTCCTGTTTCTACTTCATTAGCTCCTACACCAAAGGGTGCCACTTCTGGATCCAACCCTGGTTGAAATCATTTGTATTCTTTTGCCACTCATCAGATTCTGAGGTGTCTCCAAATGTCATCATTGGTATGCTAAAACTCTTCTCTTATGATGTGTACTTTTTACTTGATCCGGGGCTTACACTTTCTTATGTGACCCTATTTGTGGTTGTGTATTTTTGTTTTAGTCCTTAGTATATTTTGAACCCTTTTTCTATTTCTACCCCGGTGAGTGATTCGATTGTTGCTAGAAGGGTTTATAGGGGTTGCGTGGTATCTGTTGGTGGAAGGGAAACATTGGTGGATTTGATTAAACTGGACATTTTAGATTTTGATGTCATCTTGGGGATGGTTCGGTTGCATTCGTGCTATGCCTCCATAGATGTTGGACCCATAATATTATTTTCAAATTTCCTAATGAGTTTGTTCTTTAGTGGGAAGGGAGTTCCCCCATGCCTAAGGTAAGGTTTATATCATATCTTAGAGCCCAAAAATTTATTTACAAAGAATGTCTTTATCATTTGGTCCTGGTTAAATATTCTAACCTAGAGGGTCTTTTTTTACTATTCCTATCTGAGGTTAGTGAATTTCTTAAGGTTTTCCTTGATGATATTCGGAGAATCTCTCCCAATAGGGAAATTGAGTTTGGGATCGATGTTCTTCCAGACACTCATCCTATCTCTATCACTCTCTATAGAATGGATCCAGCTAAGTTGAAGAAGCTTAAAAAGTAGTTAAAAAATCTTGGTTTTATCTGCCCTTGTGTGTTTTCATAGGGTGCTCCCATTCTTTTTATGCATAGGAAGGATAGTTTTCTTTGGATGTGTATTTATGACCATCATTTGAATTAGGAGATGGTGAAGAATAAGTACCCTCTTCCTAGGATTGATGACCCATTTGACCAACCTCAGCTTGCTAAGTATTTACCCAAGATTAACCTTTGGTCGGATAATCATCAGTTAAATATTAGGGAGTAGGATATCCCTAAGACTGACTTCTATACTCGGCATAGACATTTTGAGTTCTTTGTC
This sequence comes from Capsicum annuum, assembly GCF_002878395.1. Lineage (NCBI taxonomy): Eukaryota > Viridiplantae > Streptophyta > Magnoliopsida > Solanales > Solanaceae > Capsicum > Capsicum annuum. The sequence goes on along the minus strand of NW_025829801.1, from coordinate 504,049 downwards.
ATGTCCTTTAAATTGATCTATGCCACGATGACATTTATCGATCTCATGAACTGAGTATTCTGTCAGATTTTTGACTTGTTCAGGGTTGTGTTTGTAAATGATATTTGTTATATTTGAAGAGCAAGGTGGATCATGTTGATCACCTCCGCATTGTGTTCTAGACTCTAAAAGATCAGCACTTGTATGCTAAGTTTTTTAAGTGTGAATTTTAGTTAAACGACGTTACTTTTTTGGGTCATGTTGTTTTTGGTGAGGGGATTATGGTAGGTCCATAGAAAGTTGTAGTAGTTAAGAAGTGGCCTAGACCCACGACTCCTACTTATATTCAGAGCTTTTAGAGTTTAGCCAATTATTATAGGACTTTTGTGGATAGCTTTTCGTTGATTTCCACACCTTTGACTAAGTTTACTTAGAAAAAGGTAAAGTTTCTGATGTTTGATGCTTGCGTGGGGATTTTTTAGTAGATAAAGGATAAATTAACTTCTGCTCTGGTCTTGACCCTACTTGAGGGTACTGATGGGTTCGTGGTTTATTATGATACATCCCGTGTGGGACTTGGTTGTGTATTGCTACAGTATGGCAATGTGGTAGCATATGTTTTAAGGCAGTTAAAAGTTCATGAGAGAAATTATCTGACTCATGATTTGGAGTTGTTGGCTGTGATTTTCACATTGAATATTGGGTGACACTATCTATATGAGGTCCATGTTGACATTTATTCAGATCATAATAGCCTGGAATATGTATTCACCCAAAATGAGTTGAATCTCAAGCAAAGTAGATGTCTTGACTTACTCAAGGACTATGATATGAGTCTCGACTATAACCTAGGTAAGGCTAGCGTGGTTGGTTTTGCTCTTAGTAGGTTATCTAGTTGAGCTTATCCTATGTTGATGAAGAGAAGTGGGACTTGGAGAAGGATAATAACCATTTGCATAATCTTTGAGTTCATCTCTTAAATTGTGAGGATGGTGATTTGTTTGTGCAAGAGGTGGTAAAGTCACCTCTTTGTGCTAATATAAAGAAGAAAGAGATGTTGGATCCTATCTTAATGCAGATTAAGGATGATATGGGTAGACAGAAGGTGGTGGATTTTGAGATTAGTGGTGATGGTACCTTAAGGAACCAAGGGAAGGCTGTGTATTCTCAATATGGATGGGCTATAAGGTAGAATTTTTTCAAAGAACATCAGTCGTGTTATTCGTTTCTTCCTCATTCAACAAAGATGTATCATGACTTAAGGAAAATTTTTGGTGGAATAATATAAATCGAGACATAGACAAATTTGTGGCTAAATACATTGTGTGTCAGCAAGTTAAAGTGGAGCACTTGGGGCCCAGTAGGTTTTCTCAAGAAATTTATTTTCCTGTGTTGAAAAAGAAAGTGATTAATATGGATTTCATAATCGGTCTTCTACGATCTCAGGACTAGTTTTATTCTATTTGGGTCAATGTGGATAGGATGACTAAGTCTTCTTACTTCTCGCTTATTAGGACAAATTATTCTGCCGAGAACTATGCAATGTTTTTTATTCAGGAGATCATGAAGGTACATGGTGCTCTAATTTCCATCATTTCAGATCGTGCTATTCAGTTCTCATCTTATTTTTGGCAGTAGTTCCAATGAGGTTTGGGGAGTAAGGTGAACCTTAGTACCGCTTCCACCCGTAGATGGATGGACAAGCAGAAAGGACAATTTAGACTTTGGAAGATATGTTTCAGGCTTGTGTAATTGACTTTTGTGGTAGTTGGATTGACCATTTGCCTCTTGTATAGATTGCATATAATAATATCTATCACTAAAGCATTGGTATGCCTCCAGTTGAGGGGTTGTATGGTAGGAGGTATAAATCTCTTATTGAATGGTTCCAGGTTGGTGAGACAAGTTTATTTAGTCTTGATTTAGTTAATTAAGTTAAAGAGAAGGTGAAGATCATTTGGGATAGGCGTAAGACATCCTAAAGTTTCCAAAAGTCCTATGAGGATGTGAGGCAAAGAGAGTTGAAGTTCGATGAGAGTGATTGGGTGTTCTTGAAGGTGTGTCCCATAAAGAGAGTGATATGATTTGTAATGAAGGGGAAACTTAGTCCCCGTAATGTTGGCCCCTATTTGATTTTGAATAGAATGGGGAATGTTGCCTATGAGCTAGAATTTACTGCAAGTTTGGGTTCTATACACCCAATGTTTTATGTGTCTATGTTGAAAAAATGTGTGGGTGATCTTTCCTTGGTCGTTACTATTGAGAAGGTTGGTATTTTGAGTTCCCTATCATACAAGGAGGTCTTAGAGGAGATCTTAGATAGACAAGTTCGTAGATTAAGAACAAAAGATGTATCTTCAGTTAAGCTCCTTTGGAGGAAGCATAAGGTGGAAGAAGCCACTTGGGAAGTGGAGGAAGATATGAAGGCTAAGTACCCATTCTTGTTCCATGTATCTAGCGAAGGAGCTTATGGTATGAATTTTTTTTCTGTTGTTATCATATGGGTTTATCATTTGATTCTGGTGTAATATTTTTTTTCTCGTATGAAAAGTGTCCTTGCTAATCATTCGGGGATGAATGATCCTAAGGGGGGGTATTGTAATACCCACCGAATTTTGAGCATTCTAATCTCCCGCCCCCCTCCCCGTGTTCAAACTATTGATTTTTTACTTAAATTGTTTTAAACCATGTGAATAGGATATCCCAAGAGAGTTTCAGAATTTTTGGATGGGGTTCGGGGTGGTTTGGACCACGGAGGCAGTGAGCCTCCGCGATATCACCGTGTCACGAAGGCTACACTCCACGATATCCAGCGTAACATAGAGAATAATCTCTGCATTTAGCAGCATGGCGCGGAGGTTAGCCTCCGCGATAAGGTCTGTGCCACGTCACTATGTAAAATTCATGCAGTTTTTGTTTTGTTTACTTAGAATGAGGGGTAATGGGTTCTTTTACTAAGGATCATATAATCTATTCCTTTCATTTTTAGGAAATCAAAATCCCCAATTCCACTCTCAAACTCACAAACCCCAAGAGAGCCCAAGGATTTCATTGTACATTCATCTCTCGGATCTCAAGATCTGAATATCTTCCAAATTCTCATGTGTCTAATGCATGTACTCTTTTCCCATACTTGTATTTTATTTAATGGAATGAAAATTGGTTTATTTTTCATAGTTTTGATGTTAGCTTTTGAACTATGGGTTGAGTATCTATGATATAAATTGTTTGTATATTTTCTCCTGATCAATACTGAACTATTATTCTTTATATTGTTGATTTACACACTCATAAGGGTGCATGGGAATGGTAAATAAAATAAAGTTTCATGGTTATTCCTAATTTGATGATTTTTCCTTGATATATGGTTTTGGAAATTGTGTTTCCCTCAATTCAAATTGTGAAATTGGTGATGAATATGGTTTTTTCATACTGTTTAACTTGCTCACTAATACTAATGCATTGGCATAAAAGGTTAACGAACCATGGATTGATTTCATTGAACATTATAGTACATTGATTCCCCATACGAATGGATAATTGTTACCTAAGGGGTCACGGATTTCCCCATGTGATGGATGATGGATACGTCATAATAATGAACTTGCAAGTGTGGTTGCTATGATGATACCAACGGGATGCCTTAATGAATAATTGGTTCAATTAAAGGGAATGTCTGCTAAATGTTTTGGTTTAATTGGTCTTAAAAGAGGGCTGTGCAATTGGGCCATGAAAGTGGAGGTCCTGATAGCCAATGCTAGAAGCTTCGGTTGTCCAAGCGGGGGTCTAAATGATCGGGAGGTTCGAGTCCCCCTTATTACATGATTAGGAGGTTTGAATCCCCATATAACTTAATTTAGTGCTTAAATCACCTTGATATATGCTGGATATGCAAATATAATTATCTTCTGGTTCGTATAGCCACACGCACTGCGGCCCTTCCAGATGTGGGAGAGCTAGGACCATATAGCCTGTGGGTGCCTTGATTATGACAGTTATGCTACACAATCTAGGCTAAAAGTTTTGAAGTACATGTTAAGCCTTGTTTCATACACAACATGTGTAATATATATATATATATATATATACACACACACATATATGTATACATATATATATGTATATGCATTTGATTATGTGCATTGGATTCTTAACGATTTTGAAACTGTTGACCATGGCATGATTTTATCATTTATCCTTGATTTACATGCTAGTGCTCCAACTGCTAACCGTCTTTAGTCACTAAATCCCCATAGGATACTGGAAGTGGCCCTATTACTACTCATCTTGCACAGTGATCAGGTGATTAGGAGGGGGGACTGCTTGTGAGTCAGACTGAAGTAGTGAGCTTCCATCCTTCGGAAGACCCCACTTCTTACTTTGAGTTTCCTTATGTTTTGACTCTTTCTTTTGGATTTGTTTTGGCTATGGTCAGGGGCATGTACTGATCTGAATCTCTTTGGTTTTGATAGAGGCTTTGTTGGATAGTGTTATGGACATGGGATTGGTTGTTGAATTCTTACACTTCTTTTAAGTCATGTTTATCTATCTTATTTTACATTAGCAATTTCCCTGTTATATTATATTATGTTCTTATTGATTAGGCAAAGGAGACGATCTTTGGTCCTCGGTTGACTTGAGATACCCATCACAGTCAGGCACTGGATTAGGTCGTGACAACTATAGATCCACTATGGCATTGTCCGCCACTATTTTATTAAATTGATCTAAGGCCTGATAAAATATTGGAATGATTATTTTGTTCGTGACCTCATGATTAGGGCACTACAACAACTTCTTGTTAAGCTTGTGCCAAGCCTCATGTAATGGCTTGCTGCTTAATTAGCGAAAGTTAATAATTTTATCTCTTAATTATAGAATCTGCGATGGTGGAAAGAATCGATGCAAGAAAACCTTTATCAATTCCACTCATGAGGTGATAGAACCCGCGAGCAACTTTCGCAACCATAATACTTCTTCTACTATTAATAAAATGGGAAAATTTTCAATCAGATTGATCTTGAGATATGTGGGAGATATCAAACAGAAAGACACTCGTCTATGAAATTCTTTATTCTCAACATGTCAACGGTTAGAGGTAGGGAGTGAGCATTTGTATCGATGGATGGTTAATCTGCTGCGATAGAAGGATCATATATTGCAACAGATGGTTATTGAAAAAAGATTATTGTTATTGAGAGGGTGAAAAGTCATGACTTTTCGATTATTTAATATGAAAATGGTTCGTAAATAAATAATAAGGAAATAAACAATAAAGACAATTTATAACCATAAAAAATGATTATTTAATTTTAATAACTAATGTTCATATTAAATAGGCGTGACTTTTTGTCTCACATATTCGAAACAACTGATGAATCAAATTTCCCATCTGTTGTCACTGATCAATTAACTGTTAGAAAAAAATAAAAAAAGCTCCTTCAACCAATGGTCTATTTGTTACAACAGATGGTATATCTATTGCAACAGATGGGTTATCTGATGTAACAAACGTACAATTTGTTACCACAACTCAGTAAAAATAATTATTATTTTTTAAAATGAAATGGTTATTGAAAAGATGAGAAGTCTTCGATTATTTAATTGCGAAAAAAGGTTATTTAAATTTAAGAACTAAATAATATTAATAAGCGGAAATGTCATGACTTGTAACAATAATCAAAAACTCACCAGCTTGATTTAAATTAAGTCATTTTTTTCATAGAAAACAATAAGGAAATAAATAATAAACATAATTTATAATCGTAAAAAAAGGGTTATGTAATTTGAATAATTGATGTTAAGATTAAATACGAAACAAGTAGTCTTTCACCATTTTCATTTTTAAATCTCCTTCTTAATTTTTATAATAAATAATAAAAAGGTGACCAATTTGGATTAATGAAGGAATATGATGATTATTATTATTAAAAAGGATAGATTATCTGTGCAACAGATGGGTTATTTGATGCAACAACTATAAAATCTGTTGTCATAACTCAATAAAAATAGTTTTTATTTTATTATTAAAAGAAACGGTTATTGAAAAGGTGAGAAATTTTTTATTATTTAATTGAGAAAAAGGTTATTTAAATTTAAGAATGAATTAATAATAATAAGCTGAAAAGTCATGACTTATCACAATAATCAAAAAGTCAGCAACTTGATTTAATTAAGTCACAACTTTTTACTGTAATTAAAAAGTCACATGTTTGTTTGAATGTAATTAATAAAATGTAGGTGAACAGTCGCGCCTTTTTGCCTAAATTATTCAAATTCAATAGTCCATAAATAGGTCCCTCCTTACTTGTTCATTCTACTACTACAATCTATTTATTTCTTACATCTTCTCTTTCATATTACATCTTCAACCACTTTCTCTTTAAAGAACAGATACCCTTTCCCTGGCTCAGGTAAATTTTTTTTTTCGTTTTATGTAAATCTAACCAATTGGTAGTATACATTGTATTACATTCGGACTCTTTTCTTTACTTGTGTTTTTACATATTTTGTCAATTCATGTGTGTTCTAGATATGATTATTCATGTTTGGGACATTGCTTTTCTATGCGACGCTGTGGACGAACTTCTGAAGCAGGTTCATGACCTGCAGTAGGAGTTAGGAGCCGTGAGAGCAAGGATGCTCCAAATGATTCGCATACTGAGGGTGATTATAATGCTCAACTCACTCCCATGATTGAGGGGTGAGGTGGTCATTGTCAATAACCCAACTAGAGTTGGGGTCGAATTCACAAGGAGCGAATTATCAATTTCATGTCTTATGGGTTCTCTAATTACTAAAAGGTTACCCGAAATGATAATAGCAAGATATATAAAATAAATGGAAGGATTAGTTTGTAACGATTTTCGACTACTAAATGCATGAATATGATACTTTTTATTTATAATCAAGAATAGAGAGGATCTTGGGATTATGTCTACCTAAAGGTAAAATATGTGGGTTGACTATATTTTAACATAAAACTTAGTTGTTAATCAAAGGATAGGCTAGGTCAAAAGTTATTGAAGTCAATCTTTCAATAAAACTACAACAATTTCACCCATTGTCTCTTTTGAGCACCTAACACGTGTGTGATTCGTTATCACCCAAAACCTCAATCAAGCATCCCTATTTCTAGCACGATTCTCTTGACATGATTTAATCTCCAAATACACTTATTTCCTTCTTTCAAGAATGTTATGGGTTACCTTAAGTTCACCTTCATCCCTCGTCCAAGGATGACGAAAGATTTTTAGAGTTTACACCCATCAAATCCATTTGGAGATTTGGGGTTTTCACCCATCAAATTCAAGCTCATTAACCCAAGAAATGGTGGAATCCATACTCAACAACTAAAAATCATGAAAGCACAACAACTCCATAAAAAACTACACTTTAGTTCAACATAATCCCAAGACTAAATTACTTAGCTACTCATAAAGAAAGTAAAAAAAGATATACCATGGGGATTATCCAAAATATTCATTCTTCACAAAATTATTAAGAAATTAGGCCTCCAAGAGTAAAAAGAAGATAGTGGTGAGTATTCCCGCCTGTCACATGGGTGACCCGGTTCGATCCCCAGGAACGACGCCATTTTTGATAATGCTCAACTTATATGTCAATTTGAGTGCAAGGCGGTCATCGTCAATATATTTACCCACCTTTAGAGTTGGGGTCTAATCTATGAGGAACAATGTGAGTGGAAATCAAGTTACTTCAAAATAATATATAAAAATTAAATCCAAACCAATGTTAAAAGAAGGTAAAAATAAGGAGATAGGTATCTGGACTAATGTTTCTTTTTGGTTTTTTCAAGTATAATTTTAGGGCTACAAATAATTAGAGTTTCAATAGGTATGCACAAATCTTGGAATTATTCACTACTAAGGGAGTGATAAATGGGTGTTAGCAATCAACATCAATTTAGTAAGTCAAATATGGGTAGGTTTGGTTGTAGACTTTGATGCTATTCTTTCAACAAAACACCAAACTTTCACCCATTGATTCTTTTGAATACCTAATAGGTGTATTCAATAATTGGTAACCACAACCTCAATCTAGGCATCCCTATTTCTAGGATAATACCCATGGTATAGTCAACCTCACATTCACCCTTATGTCTAAGATAGAGAATATTTAGCAAACTACACACATAATTTTTATCATTGTTTTGGTCTCCACTTTCCTCTTTCAAGGATGATATGGATTCCTAAACTACACCAAAAACCCTTCTTTCGAAGATGACATTGGGTTTGGACCTTTCACTCAACATACCTATGTGGGTATTTGGGACTTTCACCCATCAAATCCCAACCAAATTTGCATAGAAATGATAAAATCCACAAACATGAACTACCAAATAGAAGATAATCAATAACAACCCATAGACCCATTAACCCCTATTAACATATAACCCCAAAAGGGAGATCTAGCAACACATAAAATAAATAAGTATAGATATACCCATAATCTCTATTGAATTGATTTATTGAAGCTTAAGTGAATGTTACTCCAAACTTGGCACTCCCACAAATCAACAATATAAGTGAGCTAATCTTCCACTTAGAAAGTTTCCAATGTATTCTTCACCTAAAATTTATACAATATTTCTTCTCCAAATTTGGAGGCTATGAATTCAAGATCTAAACCTAAAATTTGGGGAAGATAGAATATGATCCATGATGCTAGGGTTTGAGTCTTTTTGTCAAAATTGGGATCAGCCACGTGCATTTCCAGTTTTGCGCTTGGGCTAATTTCTTTTGCTAAGCTTCGATTGCGCGGGTCTTGTTTTAACCGCGATTACGTGACCTTGGGTAAATTCTGCGATCGGTGTTTAATGACTTTTGCTTGACTGCCGCAATCGTGGTCAGTAAACCGCGATCGCAGAACCTGAGGCCTTTCTGCTCCAAGTCTTCAGATGCACCTTTCTTGCTCCTTTTTGATCATTTTCATCTCCAATCCACACCATTTTATTTCCTCAACTCTATGCCTACAAAGAGTGGATATTAGTGTATTTTATCACCTATATGTCTCATTCATTCATTCAAAACAAGGTAATATGCACAAATATTTAAGGGTAATAGTGGTAAAATCATCACTCATCAACACCCCACAACTTAAAGTATTTGCTTGTCCTTAAGCACACTACCTCTTACCATGAGACAACAATTCTCTATACCCAAACTTTATAACTTAAAGATCATAATGAATTCAACTTTAGTTCCAACTACATCCATTATCATACGATGCATCACTCAAGGAAACATAGGACATTAAAGAGCAAACAAGAAACGACAACCAATACTCTAGAGGTGGCTTCCTTTTGACTACAACTTAGCTATACTCCATTTGCCTCATTCTTCGGAAGGTGAAAAAATCACCCACCCCAACTTGTTTCACATGACAATCCTCACAAGAAAGAAAATTCTACACACCAAGCTACAAAAATGCAACAAAGAGTTTTAAGTGCAAGAACTCTCTCTCACACATAAGAAATCTCAATGCAACAAGTGTCATATCATAAGCTTTCCCCTATTTTTAATCATCACTATGATGAAAATACATGGTTGGGCATTTCAAAGGACTTTCTAAGCTTAAAACATAGGTTCGAGTTAGGATAGGATATCATTTGGGAATAATATGGCTACACCCTTCCTTGAACATCTACATCACATTTTTTCAATCCTCCTTTTTTACTAAGGGTCCTTCTTCTTTGTTTTCTCTCTTTTATCATGCCTACTTTTTTCTTTCTTTTGTTTACTGATTTCTTTCATCCTTTTTTCTTGCAACTTTTGTGCAATTCAATCCTTTTGTTGGATCCTTTGTTTTTCTATTCTTTTATTTTCATTTAATTTTGTGGCCTTGCACTTTCTTCCATCAACCTTTACCCCCCCAACTTAGGATTTTAGCCTCAAGTTACATTTTTAAGTTCAAGAAAGATTTGGTTCAAAAGAGGGATAAAAAGAATAGATCACAGGTTGTAATGATTTTGCCAAAGAAAGGTCCAAAGGTTCAGACTGGGTACTAGAGATTATAATTACGCATAAGTAGGATATTTAGGCTAGAGTAGGTTCCAAAATCACAAAGGTGACCTAAGATTATTTCTCCAACCACATATAATCAAAATTATTTTTAAAAGACTAACAGGGAAAGTTCTAGATAACACAAGTGTACCTGAGATGAATACCAAAATCTCACCACTTATGGCATGCAAAATCTCCCAACGGGGCACAAATATCCCTCTCACGAGAGACAAAATGGGAGTATCTATTTCTATTCACAAGTAAAAATTTATGAATCCACAAAAAAGAGATAAAAGTTTTGTTAAAATATTGCTCACGTCCATGCCTTGGATTTTTCAAAAATTTTCTACGGAGGAGGTTGTTCATTTTGCATTAGCCTCTCGCACACATTTGCTAAACTATGACAAAAACCAAAGCCTTAGTCTCACATTTAGGCTCAAAACGGGCACACTAACTATATGGCTTCTAAGACTTCACCAATGGCGTAGAATGTGATCCAAAAGTTGCACTTTATAATGCTACAGGTAATCAGACTTCCCTTGCATTTATGACATTTATGCTACGGGTACTCAGAATTCTTCTGCACCTATGCCTCAAAACCCAAACATGACGATTTACCCTTAAGAATGTCATCATTAAATATATCATTGGGCAAAGTTTTATAAAAGCTAAAGTGGAAAGAGAAAAGTTATTACTAGAAGAAAAACATGCTAATCTATAAAACGTGGGCACCAATCGAGTACCAAAAAATATAGCATTTAAAAAAAATTAAAAAAGTATCCAAGTATCCTCCCAAAACATCATCAACAGAAATAGTCGGCACACAATACCAAAATAGTACAAATCCGGGGGCACTCCAACTAAAAGAATGCAATTTCCTCACTGTATGTGTAAGAAAGAAAGAGTAAAAAGGGTCTCCCTAAATATGCATCAAGAGTTATCCTTTCTCACTGACTCTGCACCATCACCCTTAGCATCATCAGTAGGGGCCTAATACTCACTATCTATCCTAGGTAAAAGTAGTCGATGGTTGGGATTAAGAACCTTAAAGATGCCCTTCACGCCCTTCCATATCTTCTTGAAGAATTTATCTTACTTATTCTCTCTTTTTACAATTTTCTCATGTGAATCCATGAGGTCCCTATGTGATGCAGCTAAGGCTGAGTAACCTCTCTCTAAATGGGCAACAGTCGCTCCCTGCTTCTTCTATTCCTCTCTGTATTTATCATAGTCTAACTAAGCTACGTATGAGTGATGAGCGGTGTATGACTTTCTCGGTCCCTGAGGCAGTCTAGACAGTAGTTCTCTAACCACTCGCATCTGACCTGATATGTCACCAATGGGGTTTACTGATGAAGGTCTACAAGAGTGTGTGTTCTCTTAGGTTAATTTTCTAGAGTTTGTCTTTCTCTTCTTGCTCTAGCCTAGGGCACCCTCACCTCTAAATTTGAGCGGGATGTTATGGGGGCCTTGGAGAACCCAGGTATTTGTACCATACTCCTCCACATGTACCCTCTTATATAGCTCTATGATAAGGGAAGGGAGAAGAAGATGTGTGCCTCTATGGTTTTTGATATACCTCTATTCTGAATGTACAATCTTGCCCATATTTAGGGTAATTCTAGAGAGAATACAGGTTACCATTCGACCTCACAAGTTTGTAATAATGGTCATGTGAGTACATGGCGATACTCAGCTATAGATAATAGTCAACCAAAGCCTAGCCTTAATAGTGAAGTCATTCATCAGAATGTCTCTTTTGGTAGTGGCCAAGGGAACATCTTTGCCAGGACATAAAATATTTGTCATTCAGGTCCCTAGCTCGCATGATTTTGCATGGGACAGCTCCTTGTTAGCATTTTGTAGTCCATACAACTCGTTAATCATGTTTGTCCCAAAGTTCACTTGCTTCTCCTTAATCATTATCACTCGGTTTGTGAAAGAAACTATGCTTAAGTTAGCATAGAATTCATGCACCCAATACTCATTAGCAACATAGGGTTCTGGGGCCATGTATAGCCACCTGGTCTGAGTAAGTCTAGCACGAAAGCTTGGGAATATTTCCCCTACTTTGTCCAAGTTAATACCCCTTAAACTTGGTTACTCAAGAGTTCCCCATTAGTGTGTACACCAACTACGACAACTAACCATAACAATAGTCAAAAGTAAGCATGCATTTAGTGATGAAAACATCACTCCAAGCCTCTTCCAAACTACAAGTTTTAAGCATATAATTTTCCAAATCAATAGAGTTTAGACAACATACCAAATAAGATGATACACGGGATGAACTGAGGCTTGGATATAAAATATAATGCCCAAAAATCAAAGAGAATTTTAAGGCATATTGAAATAGGGGAATTAAGAAAAGTGGCATTTGAATGGTTATTTAAACTAATTTGACCGATCGGTGGGACGAATCGCATTCGCGGTAAATAAGACTAAAAATTGGGTCTCCCGCACTACCTGTTCAGTCAAAACTTGCTAATTTCACACATTTCTCTTTATCAAGATTATTCAACATTCCTCCTAGTGATAACATTTCATGGATTATGCATGAAGAAATCTAAAAAGAAAATCTATTCTATTATGCATAAATAATAAGGATATGTGCAACTTTTTGAGACATAATGTGTTGCCTTCCATCGAGCGCTTAGTTTAACATCTTAGCATGACGCCTCCACCATTTCCTTTTGTGTCTCCACTTAGAAGAAATGAATCTCCATCTCAACTTTTGATCAATATGCAATGAGCGGCAGAGGGACAGAAAATTCAGATCTTCAAAAATGAAACTTGGAAGAGGTGAGGACATGGTGGGCAAGATTCTATCTCACAATTTCAAAGATTTGAACCTTTTACGCAACTTCACATTGAACTTTTGGTTTGGCAACTTGGGTAAAAGTGAGTTCATCAATAGGCCACTAGTTGCACATCAGACGTTGAGTCCCTTGTCCATTGATGGATAGAGTTCCATATGCTTCTTTGGAATGTCAAATTCCAAAATATAGGAATTGTACTCCATCTTCCCACCATCTATTATTTGTCTTGGTTGATGGGTTCTAATCAAATCCACTAAGCATAATGTTGAAAAGTGGTTTGAATGAGGTCCAACTCCTAATTCTAGTTTAACCTCTTCCAAAGAATCTTCACCTCAAAATGAACTAGAGTCATCATAAGAGGTTCGCATTGATTCTTTCTTTGACTATACTACCATTTCTTTTATTTTGGCCTCTTCTTTCTTATATGATTTGGATGATTAGGAAGCCACCGAGGAGTCTTTGCTACCAAGCTCATCATTATTGATTGATTTCTCTTTTTGACAAACCTCTTCTTGGGAAATGGGCATGGTTGTGACGTTTTCAAGAATTATATCCCCGCCCAATTCCCCTTCCTTGCCATTTTCCCCTTCGAACACTCCGTAGGATTGATGCATGTATTGTGTATTCTCCCCTGTTATAGTTACCTGATCCTAAATGGTTTGAAGGATTAATCCAAAACCAATGGGTTTGGTTTGTTTATCCTCCTTCTTATCATCATAAGACCTATCATTCTTATTAGAAAACTAGCAATTCGATTATTATAATAAGGGGAGGGGCATTTGGACATTCATCCCAATGTCCATCTCGGCCACTACATAACAAGAATTTATACTCCATATAGGATTTAGATGGTGGGTCCATCTCTTTTCAGAGAGTATAGTCATAATCTCTCCTGAAGTATGGTCTGTTATTGATTGGACATGGGTTATCACGATCGGATTCCCAACTACCAATTTCATATTTGTTAGGAGATGCCATAGCAAACAACAATAAATAAAATCTACCAATAAAGAAAAATCAGAAATACATATATACAAGCTTGAATTCAAAAAAGTAACTAAAATTTCAAACTAACTTAATATGCCAAATTATTTCCCGACAACAGCACTATTTTTTATAACGCTTAACTTACACATCAATTTGAGTACAAGGCAGTCATCATCAATATATTTACCCAACTTTAGAGTCGGGGTCAAATCCACGAGGAATAATGTGAGACAAAATCGAGTTACTTCAAAATAATAGACACAAGTTCAATCCAAACCAATGTTACAAGAAGGTAAAAATGGGGGAGATAGGTATCTACACTAATATTTCTTTTTGGATTTTTCTATTATAAGTTTGGGTCTATGAATAATTAGAGTTTTAATAGGTATGCAAGGATCTTGGGATTATACACTACTAAAGAAATGATATATGGGTATTAGCAGTCAACATCAATTTAGTAAGTCAAATATGGGTAGGTTTGGTTATAGACTTTGATGCTAGTCTTTCAACAAAACACCAAAATTTCACCCGTTGATTCTTTCGAATACCTAATAGGTTTGTTCAACAATTGGTAACCACAACCTCAAGCTAGGCATTCCTATTTATAGGATGACACCCATGGTATTTTCAAATTCACATTCACTGTTATGTCTAAGAGAGTGAAAATTTAGCAAACTACACACAATTTTCTATGATTACTTTGGTCTCCACATCCGTCTTTCAAGGATGATATGGATTCCTAAACTTCAACCAAAACCTTTCTTTCAAAGATAGCATCGGATTTTCTAGAGCATGGAGCTTTCACTCATCATACGTAGGTGGGTATTTGGGGCTTTCACCCATCAAATCCCAACCAAATTTGCATAGCAATGATAAAACCCATAGACATGAACTAATAAATTTAAGCTAATTAACAACAATCTACACACACTTTACCCCTAATCACAGATCCCAAAAGGGAGATCAAGCAAAACATAAGATAAATAAGTATAGATATATACATAATCTCCATTGAAGTAATTTATTGAAGCTTAAGAGAATGTTACTTCAAACTTGGAACTCCCATAAATCAACAATGGAAGTGAGTTAATCTAGGTGTATTTCTAATTTTTCCCTTGGGCAGATTTCTTTTGCTAAGTCGCGATCACGCGGGTCGGGCTGCGACCGCGGGTAACGTTCGTGATTTTATTTGAATGAATTTTGCTTTACTTCCACGATCGTGGTCAGCAGTCTGCGACTGCAGTACCTGAGGCCTTTCTGCTCTAAATCTTCAGCTACACTTTTATTGCTCCCTTTTAATTATTTTCAGCTCTAATCTACACTTTGTGATCTCCTCAACTCTATGCCTGTAAAGAGTGGGTATTAGTGCATTTTATCGCCAATATTTCTCATTTATTCATTCAAAATAAGTTAATGTGCACAAATGTTTTGTGAGAATAGGTGGTAAAATCATCACTCATCAGAGGGCCCTACTGTTGCCGGTTGATGATTATCCGACTGGCAATAATAATAATGATGATGATGATGATAAAATAATAATAATTAGGTTATGTTTTTTATTTTAGCGTGTGTATTTTTTTTTTAATATTCAAAATACCTACCTAATGTATTGCATTTTTATTTAACAAAAAATTTATGTTTCTGTCTATTTTTTCTTCGAAAAAAATAATGTCGACAATTTGATGTAAGGAACAATTTTGAATCCAGTAGCAATATCAAGAGTTTTGAAACATATTGGTTATCTGTTGGGTTTGCAGCAGGAGTTGTTTTGTGTTTTTCAAAATAGATTACTTCTCTGTTGCAATAGATAACTCGTTTATTGCAACAAATAACTTATCTGTTGCAACAGATGAGCCATATGTAGCAATAGATGACCCATCTATTTGATTCATGTTATGGGTACTATGTATAATTATAAACAGGAATCTAATTTATGAGTCTTCATTTAAAATAGATTACTTATCTGTCGTAATAGATGAGTGATATGTTTAAATATATAGCTCTTATGTTGGATTCATGAACGGGTTCTATCCATTATTGTAAAAACAGCAGTAGCAGTGTACCCAGATGACAAATTCAACTAAAAATCATAATTTTACTTACCAAAGCCACCTATGAAGTAATGGCAAAGTGATGTACGAAATAAAATTTGACCTAAAAAATTATTCAAGTAGCAGCAGTAGCGGTAAAAATAAAAACAATGTTCGACAAGAAGAAGATAAAGATGATAATGAAGTAGAAGATGTTGATAATGAAGTTGAAGATGATGAATAGAGCAGCAATAACAGTGATAAACAAAAATCGTAAAGAGAGATAAAGCAACAATTCATGAGAAGAGAGAGAAACACGTCTTTTTTTCCTTCTTTTTCTGTTATATTAACTAACATTTTGGTCAAAGTATAAATTTAAAAACTTGTGGGTTATTTTTAATCTTTCACAACTTTTTAAATCCATAATAAAGTAATTGCTACCTCCACTCAATTATTAAGACTAGACTCACCTACACCTTGTTTTCAAATTCTTTTGTAATTTTTAACAAAATACCCCTAGTTACATTGATAGAAGGAAAGGGAAAAGAAAATGTGATAATTTTTTAAAAAAATATATGTAGATTAATTTAATTGACTTCAAATATTTCTCTTAATTCAAATATATACATTATAAGATAAGTATGTATTGTATTTGAAAAAATATGGATATGGAAGAATAATAAATTGATCTTCTTTTAACAAATAGATATTATATTTGAATTTGAATTTGAATTTAAATGAAATTCAAACTGGAATGAAGTTCTATTTTTCTTAATCCGTCTTATATATCTATATAATCAATAATAGGGGTAGAAGCAATAGTACGATAATACATAAAAGTAAGATAATAGTATCTTTTAAATATAATCACCTAAATTGATATGATATTTGAATTTCTAATTCAAATAAAATTTGAGTTGGAGTGTAGTTCTAACTTCCTAACCTCTCTCTATATACTTCAACAATGATTCATAAAACTAACTTCCATCTCTCTCTCTCTTTTACTGATCATTATTTTTATTTATGAATTTATTTGTTGCATTCTTCATATTATTCATTTTCTTGAAATATTTTTTATTTAAAATCTTCCTTTTAATATGCAAATGTGTGATGTCGTATTATAGACTATTCTTTTTCATTATAAATAGGCCTAAATCCAAGTAAGTAATTTCTTATTTTAATATTAGTAAATTCTTATTTTAATATTGTTTATTTAATTATATGATAAAAGTAAATACATTTATTATATAAATGAAAAATAAAATTACCTTTTGTTAAGATTTTGAGTAAGATATTTAGCTTTTTAAATGTAAACTTTTGCTAACATTTTTGTACTCTTATTTAATTAAAATAAATGTTCACATTTTTTATTATATATGATACTAGAATGTTAAGTATCATGTAACCTTTTATCAAATTATGTTTAAAGAAAAGGTTATAATAACGATATAGTTGAAAGATAAAGTTTAATTGATATTTAAAGTACATGTTTTTCTTTATTGCGAGGTTTTTGGACATAAAGAATAATAAAATAAAATAAAAAGCATAAAATTTAAGTTCGTACCGAACAAATATATATAAGTCTAATTTCAATCAAATTTACTTTTATTTGTCTATACATTAGATAACATATTAAATTTCAAATTTCAAATTTCAATAGAGATTAACTCTTTATTAGATAAACTTAAAATTCAATCAATTTGGTTATCTTATTATTTAAAATCTTTAATTCTTAAAACAAAAAATGAAACTAAATTAATAAATAAATCAAAATAGGAAAGATAGCATATTATCGAGGAATATTATGATTTTGAAGAAAAATTATAAGGTATTATCTTTTAGATTATCCCAACATTAAATGATAATTTTTTACAAAGTTAATTCATTATAATCTAATTAACGTGACTTTTTGAAAAATCAAACTAAAAGATTATTTTAAATTTCAACATAAAAAATTAGAAATTATATTTTCAAATTATATATATATATATATATATATATATATATATATTCTATAGTATGTTAATGTCTGATAATTGAGTTTTGATTAATTGATAAATTGGACTGCTTTGTGCTTCATGTCTCAACATTTAGGTTCTTGGAATATATTTTGAGAAAGTATTTTTTAATTATAATGAGTAAAGTTTTAAATTGTGTATACCAAGTAATTACAATTCTAACATACGACGAAATTAATGAACATTAGAATATCAAATCTATATAAGTTAAATTTAAAACTCAGTATTCTATATTTTGAAAAGAGAAGAAAACTCAACTATCATGGAATGTAATACAACAAAAAAGCCAACTTAAAGTTAGACTAGATAAAAGTAATTAAACTACAATAAAAAAATATGAAAAAAATAAAGGGTTGGGGGATAATATTTTAAAATAATTTTGAGAATATAATGACGTAATTAGATAAAACATATGTTAATTTTAAATTTTTAAATGTATGAGATTGTGGGAAAGGGTAGGAGGTGGAATAAAATAAAAATTTAAAAGTAAAAAGGATCAATATTAACAATATGAAATATATAAATTATAAATAATATAATAAGAAAGAAATGAAAAATAAAATGTTTTTTGTACTTATACAAATTTGATTAGAAGTACGGGGAGAGGAAAATATTAACCTAGTATCTTTAAATTGTGAATGGTTGTTTCTCACTCATTTAAATTTGAACTAAAAATGGGAGAATGGGGCGGGAGAAATATAAACAATATAATATCTTAAAATGTGAATAATATAATAAAAAAAAATATGAAACACATTTTTTTAATAATTACATAATTTTTTTCATAAATATTTGATTAGAAGTGGGGTAGGTGGGCGAGGCAGGGCGGCATTTTCTAAACAATTAAGGGGTAGAGTTGAGGTGGTGGTAGGGGTGGAAGGTGGTTGAGAATATAAAAAATATTATTTTATTTTTAAATTTCATTGAGAAATAATATCATAGTTGAATTTTTTAAGATAATAGATTTTAACATACATCCTAACATGAAATATTAGAAATATTAATTTAATATTATCTGGACATCACACGTGAGTATGTACATCAATATCTCTTAAATTACTAATGATTTTCTCATTCTTTTACCCCCTCCCCAACGTCCCTAATACTTCATTATTCTATGTTATTTTACTTTCTCTGTTTTTCCTTTCCTTTTCTACTTTAATCTCTCTTCCTTAATTTTTCCACCCAATTTCTTATGATTATAACCAAAGTTAAACACAATTCTCTCAAATTATCCTAAATTAGAATTTTTATAACTCAAAACTCTTGCGTCAATTGTTTTTTCTTACCATTGTGAGTATTGAAATTTTATTAAATTTAAATTCATATATTTATTTGGACTATATTAAATTTAAGGAAATAGTTCAAATAATATGACTAATATGATTGAGTTAATCATATAATATCGAATATATTTGACTAATTAAATTAAAATGATGAACCCATATTTATTAACCCAAGGCCCAAATGGGTGCTAGCCCAGCCTGAAAGTCCTAGTCCATGTCTCTAATCATATGAAGTGGCAATCCATGATAAATAAAATAAGCCACTAAAAGTATGGCATATGTCAATATTATGTGGTAATTCAAGTTAAATGAAATGGGCCACTAAAAGCAAGACATGTATCGATATTATATGACAATCCAAGTTAAATGAAATGAGCCACTAAAATAATGCCACATGTGCAGATGACATGTTGTTGCCAGTCAAATTAGAGCTTTCCACCAAAAGAATGTGATTGGTCAATTTCAAACCAACCAATCAAATCACACAATTGCCTTGCCTCTCTAACTATAAATAGACCTCTTCCTAACCCACAAAGGGGGGGGGGGGGGTTGAAAAAATAAAGATCAAAATCCATAATTTCTCTACAATTTATAAGTATCAAGAAATCAAGCTCAAGATCAAGTCCAAGATCAAGAAAGAAGGAGATTTTGTTCATGATCAAGTTACTTATTCATATTCATCATTCATGGCAATCATCCAAGTGTTTGGGATGAATTACTATCTAAATTAAAATACGAATATGAAGATTCAAGATCAAGCTACTCTATCCCTTTAATCCAAATCAAGTTCAAGTTCAAGCACGTATCACTTTGAAAAATCAGAGGATTATAATAGAGATTGTAGCACTTACTACATTCGAAATCCAATCTTATATTTTGTTACATAAATTTTTCCATCTTGATTATTGTTTTCTTGACTTGGAGAATATATTATCTATAAATTCTAAAACATCTAGTGGGACCTTCTCTATCTCTTATCTCTCTGTATTAATCATCCTATTTAAGAATACTAAAATGGCATTCAAGAAATTTTACTCCAAATATGTTATAGCTAAGGCTACTGACTCCATGTTTTCCTCTGAGGTGGATAACATAATTGATTCTACCATTGAAAGTATGGGGCACATTAATTTGATGAAAGCAAACTAACTAGGAAAATAAACACTTGAAGTGTCATCCATATTAGCTCCTGTGTTTGATCTTCAATCTTCAAAGGGGGCAAGATATTTTCCCAATGAGTTGAAAGAATGGGAGAACATTATTGAGATTGTTGAGAAGAATTTAGCCTGACTTAGACCATTTAAGATGAAGGACCACACCATCCATAATGATGGATCATGCCTTGATCACTAAATCTGCTCTAATTACTACACGTGAACTGTTTTACTCAGATTTCAACTTGAGGGAAAATCTATGTTTTAATCCTTCATCTCCAATGGCTATCCAAACATAGTGATTAACACCTCAACTATTGAAGAACATCTTGCAATTTTTACTAAGGAGATTGAAGGCCTAATAAAATATGTGCAAGATCAGAATAATCGAATTATCAAATTAACAGATAAAGTTGAAAGTGTTAAGTAGGAAGGATAAAGTCATGCATCTAGGAAGTGACCGATGGAACAAGATAAAGGAGACACATTTGTGAATCAAAGACATGTTGCTGATGAACTACAAGTATCTACTGATGGGTTAATCCTAATTCACCAACTGAAGGACTTTATTATTGTAACACCCCGATTCGCTGAACCGAAATGCTACACAGTGCTCATGACCTCGAGAGACCACAAGCTAACCCATGACTGATATCTGTACCTGCATACTGTAAATCATAATATAATAATGCGGAATACATAGAACAGTAAGGCCATAAGGTTTAACTGAGTAAAACCATGTGGGTGAAAATACCCAAAACAACTCAATCTGAATGTAAATCTGAAAGTAGATCTGAAAGCCTCTAAACTGTCTGAATAAGAAGTTGAAGGAACATGTCTCCAACTAACTCCATAAAACTGGACTGAAGAAATAATTAAATGTATCAAATTGTATTTTCCTCGAATCAATGAGGACTCACTATGTCTCTGCGACTGGAATACTACCGCTACTGCTGGGCTGGAGTTTGTGTCTCGGAACCTATGGTGTAACATGAAAAGAAAGCACCATAGAGCAAGTGCGTCAGTACAACTGGAGAACTGAGTATACGAGGAAGGTAGGCTGAACATAAAGGGTTTCATGCATGAACAACACTGACTGACTAATATGAACGTGGGAGTGCAAATACACATATATAGAAACTGGGACCGTGAATACGTAATAGCATGACCTATAAGCTAATACATGGTTTATTGATAACTGTCATGACTGATACTGAAACTGATAACATGGACGACTGTATCTAACAGTCCTGTACATACTAAAATCTGAAGAACGCCCTGAGTTCTTTTACTGAGACTAATACTGAAACTATAGGAAGTAGTGTTTAACCGACATGCCCCATGTATGCCATTATGGCTAAGCTGGGGTCCAATATCTTTCTTGACTGGAGGGGTGTCAATACCGTGCCATGGGTAAGGACAGCCAATGAGTGACCCTTACCTGGCGGGTACTCAATGAGAACGGTGGGAACCCTAAACTGACGGGTTAAGCGACCTCATCAACCCTAATCTGATGGGTTAAGATATCTCAACCTACGCTAGCTACGTAGTTCGGGAACACAAGGATTGCTACTAAGAATCACACCCTGAACTGGTGGGTAAGTTCCTATCCTTGGGTTCACTCGGTGCTAACCTCTACTCCCATTTGGAGGGACTGGACAAGAATAACTAACTGTGCATGACTTAATCTTACTGGATTCCGCTGACTGGCGGAATGTTACTGATATTTGACAATTGACTAAGATCCTGAGGTTTTCCTGAGTCATATGACTGACTGAAGTCTATGGAATCATAGCTTGAGTTTGGATATCGTGAAACATGACATGGATCTAGGCACACAGCTATAGTTTTCGGGTACAAGAACCCCCAGGACTCGATGGAAGGAAACTGACACACATGACTGACTTGATCATAAGAGTAGAGTCCATAATTTATAATATCATAAGTAGGGATCTCATACTAAGCATGATTATCAACAATGTATTGCATGGAAAGGATTTCATATCACATGGAAGTACTTGCACAATTTTAACATCATGTTCATTGCATAATCATATTGGCAACACATACTAATAACATGGAAGTTCATGTGGATTGCATGGTTATCATACATCTTGTTCATAAGTAGGATATGCAAGTAAACATAGCATAATCTCATAAGAATAGTTCATGAGTATTCCAAAAACATTTACAAGGCATATTAACAACATAGAAGTCATTGGAGCATAAGGGTATATCATGAATCCTTCACTTAATCACAATTTAGCTATATTGCATGATTTCTAGTTCCTTAGGCATTTTATCAAACAGCTTACATGCACATCTTAAGCATAGGTGAATTCATCAAATTATACATCATGAACAACCAAATTTTATATGTATCCAACTCAGATGATATCATGAATTCACAAAAACATATAAAGATTCCATCTTGGAAATCACCCAATATCAACAACATGATCATCAACACCCAATAATACAGAAATCATACTTTATAATGAAAAAGAGGAAAATAATCAAGCATCAACATTGGTATTATCATATCACCACAATCAACCAAGCTTTTGTATTTTAAATATTGAATCTTGAACTCCATGGACGAAAGGAATCCGTGGATGAACGCTATGCATACCTTAGAAGGAAGATTCGTGATGATCGAAGGAGGAATTTCCTTGAAATTGGATCTTCAAGCTTAATTCTGCAACCCTAGTTGTTTTTATCCTTTAGTTCTCTTGGATGATGAGCTTTGAGATGAAAATAGGGTTGCCTGATCTGAAGTCTATCTTGGAGAAGTAACTGGCACCCTGAAGTTGGTCGAATAGATCATCAATCCTGGGAAGAGAATATCTGTTCTTGATCGTGACCTTGTTTAGTTGACGGTAATCAATACACATCTTGAGAGAACCATTTTTCTTGCGCACGAATAATATTGGAGCACCGCACCCCATGGGAAACACTAGGTCTGATGAATCCCTTATCTAAGAAATCCTTCAAATGATCTTTCAGTTCCTTGAGTTCTGCTGGTGCCATTCTATATGGAGAAATAGAAATAGGTTGAGTATCCAGAAGAAGATCTATGCCGAAGTCTATTTCCCTTTTGGGAGAAATGCCTAGAAGATCTTCGGGAAAGACATCTGAATATTCATTAACAACAGGGACTATTTTGAGACTGGGATATTCAGATCTGGAATATTTAACATGCACAAGATGATACACACTCCCCTTAGAAATCATTTTCCTTGCCTAAAGGTAGGAAACAAGTTGACCCCTAAACTCCGAAATGCTACCCTGCCACTCTAGGACGGGCTCATTTGGGAACTGAAACTAAACTATCCTATTTTTGCAGTCGACTGTTGCATAGAAGGAATAAAGCTAATCCATTCCGAGAATGACATCAAAATTAGTCATGTATAACTCCACTAAATCAGATGACATGGATTTCTGAGATATCATAATCGGGCAGTTCCTGTATACCCACCGAGCTATGATGGTTTTACCCACTGGGGTAGAGACTGAGAAGGGCTCTACTAGGAATTCAGGACTGATTTCAAAATTGCCTGCTATGTATGGAGTAACAAAATACAAAGATGCACCTGGGTCTAGAAAAGCATAAACATGAACATGGAAAATCTGTAATGTACCAGTAACGACATCAGGAGAATTTTCCTGATCCTGTCGCGACTGAAGAGCATAGAGTCTGTTTGGGCGTTGCCCATTGGTAGCACTGGAAATGGCACCCTACTGGTTCGAGCGACTGTACTGAGCTGTAGAATGATTTTGCTGACCCTGAAGACTTGACTACAGACACTCCCTAATCCTGTGGCCTGACTTGCCACAACCAAAATAGACATCACTATCAGCTCTGTAAATGCCCTTGTGGTTCTTACCACAAGTCTAACAAAGGGGATTCGTTTAGGTACTGCTAACACTGCCTTGAGATTTAGGGCCTGGAGCTTTATCTCTATTGTTGTCTCTGAACTTCGGCACTAGAGCACTGGTAGAGAAAGAAGCTGGAACGGTTTACTTAGAGCGAAACTGTGAACGATTTCCTCTATCTGACTTGGGGTGAGCAAAGTTGAAATTACTTGAAATTACCTGACCTTTATCTCTTGTTCTGCCTCTCCCTAGTCTTAAACTTCTGCTTTTCTAATTGCTAGGCATGGGTCATGAGTCTTGCTAAGGTCATATCACCGATCAGCATCATAGACCTACACTTATTTACCATACTATCGTTGACCCCTGACACGAACTTCGTCATCTTAGCTCTATTGTCTGCAGCTACATGAGGAGCATACCTGGCTAGCTAAGTAAATCAGAGAGAATACTCCCTAACCATCATATTCCCCTGCCTGAGGTTAATGAACTTAAGAACTTTGGATTCCCTCAGCTCTTGGGGAAAGAATCTATCTAAGAAGGCCATGACAAATTTCTCCCACTCAATAGAGCCTGTATTATCTAACCTCTTAGACTTCCACTGTTTGTACCAATCATGAGCAACATCTTGTAACTAGTAGGTGGCTAACTCAGCACTCTCAATAGAAGTAATACCCATGATGTCAATGACCTTCTAGACTTGGTCAATGAACTTCTGAGGGTCCTTATCAGACTTAGACCCATGGAAAGATGGAGGGTTCATCCGGGTGAAGTCCCGAACCCTAGCTACTTTGGAAGTGGCCACTGGATTGGCAGGAATGACTGGTAGCCATTCATTCGATGCATCCATGGACTGAGTAAGTGTGGTAAATACGGATCTAAACTCCGCATGGGAAACAGGTTCGCCTAAAGGATCTTCGGGCTGAGGAGCTGGCTGGTTTCTTCTTTTTGGGGTTATGGTCTAGAATAAGAGAAGAATGGATTAGACTGAGAGTTTAACTTGTGATTATGCTTACTAGCATGACATGAATAATGAAGAAAGGGGACTATTCCTATAACATCTTATAGCCCCCCACACATAAATGTGGTGCGCAACACACCCATGTACAAGACTCTACCAAATACGACTTTCTAACTTCCTAGGGCTCTATTGAACCTTAGGCTCTGATACCAAGTTTGTAACACCCCGATTTATTGAACCGCAATGCTACACGATGCTCATGACCTCGAGGGACCACAAAATAACCCATGACTGATATTTGTACCTATATACTGCAAATCATAATATAATAATATGGAATTCATAGAATGGTAAGGCCATAAGGTTCAACTGAATAAAACCATGTGGGTGAAGAATACCCAAAATAACTCAATCTGAATGTAAATCTGAAAGTAGATCTACAAGCCTCTAAACTGTCTGAATAAGGAGTTGAAGGAACATATCTCCAACTAACTCCATAAAACTAAACTGAAGAAATAATTAAATGTATCAAATTGTATTATCCTCGAATAAATGAGGACTCACTGTGTCTCTACCACTGGAATGCTACCGCTACTGCTGGGATGGAGCTCGTATCTCAAAACCTATGGTGTAATATGAAAAGAAAGCACCATGGCACAAATGCATCAGTACAACTGGAGTACTGAGTATACAAGGAAGGTAGGCTAAACATAAAGGGTTTCATGCATGAACAACACTAACTAACTAATATGAACGTGGGAGTGCAAACACACATATATAAAAATTAGGACCATCAATACGTGATAGTATAACCTATAAGCTAATACATGGTTTACTGATAACTGTCATGACTGATACTGAAACTAATAACATGGAAGACTGTATCTGGCAGTCCTGTATATACTAAAATATGAAGAATGCCCTGAGTTCTTTTACTGAGAAAGATACTGAAACTGTGGGAAGTAGTGTTTAACCGACATACCCTACGTATGCCATTGTGGCTATGCTGGGGTCCAATCTCTGCCCCGACTGGAGGGGTGTCAATACCTTGCCACAGGTAAGGACAGCCTGTGACTGACCCTTATCTGAGAGGTACTCAATGAGAATGGTGGGAACCCTAAACTGATGGGTTAAGCCACTTCATCAACCCTAATCTGACGGGTTAAGATGACTCAACCTATGGTAGCTACGTAGTTCGGGAACACAAGGATTACTACTAAGAATCACACCCTGAACTAGCGGGTGAGTTCCCATTCTTGGGTTCACTCGGTGCTAACCTCTACTCCCATCTGGAGGGACTGGACAAGAATAACTAACTGTGCATGACTTAATCTTACTGGATTGTGTTGACTGGCAGAATTTACTAATATCTAAAAACTGACTAAGATCATGAGGTTTTCCTGATTCACATGACTAACTGAAGTCTATGGAAGCATAGCTTGAGTTCAGATATCGTGAAACATGACATGGATCTAGGCATACAGCTATAGTTTTTGGGTACAAATACCCCCATGATTCGATGGAAGGAAACTGACACACATGACTAACTTGATCATAAGAGTAGAGTCCATAATTTATAATATCATAAGTAGGGATCTCATACTAAGCATGGTTATCAACAATGTATTGCATGGAAAGGATTTCATATCACATGGAAGTACTTGAACAATATTAATATCATGTTCATTGCATAATCATATTGGCAACACATACTAATCGCATGGAAGTTCATGTGGATTGCATAGTTATCATACATCTTGTTCATAAGTAGAATTTGCAAGTAAACATAGCATAATCTCATAAGAATAGTTCATGAGTATTCCAACAATATTTTTTACAAGGAACATTAACAACATAGAAGTCACTGGAACATAAGGGCATATCATGAATCCTTCACTTAATCACAATTTAGCTATATTGCATGATTTCTAGTTCCTTAGGCATTTTATCAAACACCTTACATGCACATCTTAAGCATAGATGAATTAATCAAATTATACATCATGAACAACCAAATTTTATATGTTTCCAACTCATATGATATCATGAATTCACAAAAACATATAAAGATTCCATCTTGGGAATCACCCAATATCAACAACATGATCATTAACACCCAACAATATAGAAATAATTCTTTATAATGAAAAAGAGGAAAACAATCAAGAATCAACATGGGTATGATCATATCACCATAATCAACCAAGCTTTTGTATTTTAAAGATTGATTCTTGAACTCCACAGATGAAAGGAATCCATGGAT
>NW_025829801.1:462547-476554 GCF_002878395.1 Capsicum annuum | reverse complement strand
AAATTTATATGTTTCCAACTCATATGATATCATGAATTCACAAAAAACATATAAAGATTCCATCTTGGGAATCACCCAATATCAACAACATGATCATTAACACCCAACAATATAGAAATAATTCTTTATAATGAAAAAGAGGAAAACAATCAAGAATCAACATGGGTATGATCATATCACCATAATCAACCAAGCTTTTGTATTTTAAAGATTGATTCTTGAACTCCACAGATGAAAGGAATCCATGGATGAACACTACGCATACCTTAGAAGGATGATTCTTGATGATTGACGGAGGAATTTCCTTAAAATCGGATCTTCAAGCTTAATTATGCAACCCTAGTTGTTTTTCTCCTTTAGTTCTCTTGGATGATGAGCTTTGAGATGAAAATACGGTTGCAATATGTTTAGAAGCTATATATTTTGTAGGGTTAATTTTAGGGACATGTAAGGAGTAGTTAAAGACTTAATTACCTTTAAAATAACTCAAAACAAAATGTTTTTGACACCTGGAATTGACTTAGGCAGCGCCCAAGTGATCTACTATGCTTGGGTTGGGCGGGTCCTAACCAATCGCCTATGCTTGGGTTAGGCGGCACCTAACCAATCTCCTATGCTTACTGTCTCTCACGAAAATAGGCATAACTTTTCGCTTGGGTATTGGATTAAAGAGAAATTGATATCGTTGGAAAGCTAATTCGATTCTATACAATTTAGTGGGTATAAATAATCCAAAATACCATATTAACATCGAGTTATACTCCTTCAAAGATGACACTTAGAAAATCGAACACTAAAACTTGATGGATTCAAAAACTCTTAGCTTGTACTACCTTAAGTGACTCATATGAACATGCTTAATGCATCATAAGCTATCCTATCACTAGGATATTCATTGTAAGTCATGTACTAAAGTATGAATCATAGGATAGGAGATTTCATATGTAGGAATACTTATTCACTTCTTAGCTTAGAAATATGTGGGGTATTACAATTATAGGAACCATTAAATACAAGTACAATGCTTCTTACAAACCATCTCTCACATATGCTAATCTATATACTTCATAAATTGATGGAGTGAAGATGCTTGTAGGTTATTGAAACACCCTGAGTTTTGGTCCATGGAAATTTCCTGAGTTTTGAGCCTTCTTTTGATCATCCGACTCACCATACTAGTCTATGATATAGGTATGGTTCTATGGACCCTAGTTATATGTTTGTGAGTGTGATATTGTCCAATTTTTTTCCAAGTTACAAAAATACTCCATACGAGTTGTATGCTAATGTAATGAGAGGTAAGGTCCAAACTATATATCGTCCAGTGCCTAGCCTTTGGTATTCTGCCTAGGATATGACTTAGGGGTACTAGCCGTATGGTGATGATACGAGCTAGGAAAAGAAGTCGTATATTTGATAGAATATGGAGCCTAACTTTCAATATTAGATACGATTGAAAGGTACAATTCATATAATATAGGTATGAGCTGAGGGGTCCAATCGTACCCACCTGCAGGAATTTTTACAATTTAAGTTGGGGTATTTGGACATTTCCCTTCTTAACCACTTTTGACCCCACAACATAAAACACCTTTGAAGGCTTCCTTACATTATTATTCTTTTTCAAAAACTCTATAAACACTCTTAAATCTCTCCTAAGATATTGGTTCAAGAAAAGGCTAGGGTTTCTTAAAGGTGACCAATTAAGGATCTCAAGGGTGGTTTATGTACATATTCCTTTGTGTCTAAGGCATGTTACTCCTCCCTTTTTGTTATCTAAACTAAAAGCATGTTTTAATGAATGGTTTTCATGGTATTATTGTTGTAATGTTTTAGTTTTGAAATATATGTTGGGATTTTTTGTTGTTCTTGCTTGGATAATATTTGTTCATATTTTAGTTATGGTTTTTTATGTTATGATTGTGGTTTGACCATATGGTTGTATGTAAATGATCAATTAATGCTTTGTTTTGGTTTTGAAAACTATATGCCCTCAACATGTTTGATAAAATGCCAGTGAGAATGATTTTGTCACATAATTTGACTTTTATTGAAATCTTTGCATTGCATAATATGGTAATGGAACATAAATTTATTTGGTTGGTTTTAAATGGATTAGAAAGGCCTTGGAGGCCATGGCTTTATTTAATTAAAAACTTTTTGGGGTACATGGAAATCCCTAAGCATTGGCTAATGATATTGTTTGCAAGCTATATTTGGTAGGACAATACCACTTCATAATGCCTTGTTAATTAAATTTTGGAATTGGTAGTTAGACTATGTGTTAAAGGTTTGAATTAGGCAATAATTATGGGTTGTGATAGCTAACCTTGAAGGTGCGAGTTCGATCAATGGACACTGGAAACTCATGTTTGCCAACATAAGGGTTGGTTATGGTGACCATATACTTGTGGGGTACACAAGAATCCCATAAGTTTATACTCATATATATGTATCATGAGGGCGAAGGGTACATAAAAATCTCCAACCCCTATGATATCTCCAGTTTGTGCTGTTACATACAGTGGGGCCTGTGCAGGGGGTAACACTAGACCCATATAATGGGTAGATTATGACGGTAAAGCTACTCAACCCAGGTAAAGCTTTTAAATGCATTCTAAAACCAGTTCCCTTTCCCATCATGGTATAGATATGTATATGTATGTTATTGCTTATGGTTATTTACTTTGGTTTTGAATAATGACATTATTTTATACTTATTCCTGAGTACATGTGCGATGCAGTAACCGACTATACTACTCCTGCTTAGTAACTTAGATTCAAAGACAACTTAGAGTCGAACTGAAACGGTGAGCTTCCATACTCTGACAGACTCTATTTCATGATATGGACATATTTACATTATTTTTGTTTCTTCAACTTTGGTTTTAGCTATGGCTGGGGGCATATCCAGACAAGATGTTCTTTGCTCTAGTTAGAGGTTTAGTGTGACTATTGTCGACATAGTATGTGTCAGTATTAGTGTCAGCCTTCATATTGTTATTGGCATTGGGTTGACACCAGTTGGATATTTTGTTGGATATTGTTGATATCCTTGTTTTATTATTGTTATATCTTGTTATATTTCTGGAATTCATCTAACATAAGTTGTGGGTTGGTTTTGGTTGGGTGTTAGGGGTGGTGTTTAATCTCGATTGGACTTGAGAAAACTGACACGACTAGGCCCAGGTTGAGGTCATGTCATATTCATATCAGAGCCCTAGGTTCATGGCTAATTGGGATTCCTCAAAGCTATGTCGAGTAGAGTCTCTTTTAAGGGTTTGTAGTGCTTCACACTCATAAGGGAGAGGCTACAAGGCATTTAGGAATGTTTCTCATTCTTGTGTTCTATTTTTTAGCCTTAGATTCTAAGGTACTGAATTCTCCTCTAATTCCAATTTGTTCACTTTTTAAATCATGCCACCTCAAAGATCTAAAGCTCACAGAAACTCCTTTAGCCTAATCAGGTACAATATTGATGGGACATGCTATACTTATAGAGTCCAGACCTGGTCTAGTGGTCTAGTACCTGATTGTCTCAGAGTTCCACTAGTTTTCACTAGTCCTTCCTGAGCTCCTTAGGATGAAGTGATGAATGTTGAGTTTCATCATTCTATTCATACATTGGCACAGTTAGTAACTTCTCAGTAGAAGCAGGGTATTCCTATTACTCCATATTTTGAGGACACAAAGGTTGGCTAGCTCATGAGGTTGAATCTTCCAACCTTTACTAGTCTTAAGGTTGAGGAGGATCCTCAAGGTTTCCTAGATGAGATAAAATAGATTTTTTGTGTTATAAAGTGAACTAATATAGAGGGAATGGAGTTTTTTGCCCATTAGATATATCATGTGGCATACTAATAGTACGAGGAATGGGATCAGGCAAGGGGTAATGATGTGGAGCTATCTCTATGGGAGGATTTTTCTAATGTTTCTTTAGACCACTTCTTTCCACAATAGTTGACAAATGTAAAGGCGAAAGAATTTGTTAATCCAAAGCAAGGTAAGATGTCGGTTAATGAGTATTCCTTGAAGTTTTACCAGTTATCTCAATATGCTCCAAAGTTAGTTTCTATCATGAGAGCTATAATAAGGAAGTTTGCTTTATGTTTATCTCGGGAATTGATCCTAGAACTTAAGGCTTCCTTGTTAAACATAGACATGGATATCTAAAGGTTGGAGGTATACATAAAATAGGTAGAGAAAAAGAAGTGGAAGCAGGATGAGATAGTAGAGAGGCTAGGAAAGATATTTAGGTTTTATGAGCAGGGTGGTAGCCAACAAAAGAGTGGCAGGGATGATGGAAAATAGCCCAAGAAGAAGTAGTGAAATTCTGGTTCTTACTCGATGACTAATGCTCCCTAACCAAAGTCATTGGGAGACATGCATTTCTAAGCTAGTGAAAACTTTAGGGCATAGGGTGCCTAATCTCAGGCTAGTGGGGCTCAATCAACTCTATCATACCCTCCTTGCATATTTTATGGTCATTTGCATTGGGGTTTCTATGATGAAAGGCGGGATAGCTGCTTTAACTATGGTTAGCTAGGATATATGCTTAGAAATAGTCCTACTGGTAATGTTTCTTTGGGGAAAAACAAGGTTCCAGTTTCCTCTTCTTCAGCTCCATCACCAAAGGGTGCACTATTTGGCTTCGAAACTGTAAGACCCTGCAAAGTTCCCTTGTAGTCTGAACCTTAGAGCGTGTCAGGTGAAGTGTAATTCTGGCCCTAAAAGATTAAGAAGTGACTTCCTAAATGATTGGTATTTAAACCATATAAAATTTTCTAAAATTTTACTTTTTGTCATGTAAAGAATTGAGTTTCTTTCCAACAATACAAATTTTTTCCAAATCCGATATCGGGGTGAGAAGTTATGGTCGTTTTAATAAAAGTTTTCGAAACTGCCCAGGTGTGATGGACGATCCGACGGACCATCACTCGGCCCATCAAAATCAAGGTAGTAACTCTCTTTTCTGGTCCAAGTGTGATGGCTAAATTGACATACCATCGCTGGGACCGTCGCGCTTAGGCAGTGTGACGGATGATCCGACGGGCCGTCGGGTATGCGACGGACCATCGTTGAGACCGTCGCATAGAGGAAGTGTGTTCATTTTCTAGACAACATGTGATAGACGATCCGATGGACCGTCATACCTATAATGGACCATCGCTCTAACCATCACAACCCCTGATCAGTATTTTTAACTCATTTTTAAAAAGGGCATTTTGGTCTTTCCACTCTTTTAACCTTCAGATATATTCCAAATGAACCTGATAGCCTCATTATCTCTCGAAACATTCAAAGGCTAGGATTTCTCCCTCAAGAGTAAATTTTAAATGAATTTTAATTAGGGTTTTTCACCCATTTTTTTGATTGCAATATTTTGATTTTTCCCATGAATTGAGAGTCTAATGGCATGATTTTCACATATTGTTTTGAGAAATTATAGCTGGGTCTATACCCCATTATTTTAATCCTTGAGAAATTATTAGTTGAAATGTTTGAGATATTGAAGTATATGAGTATGTTGAGGTTTTGGGACAAATTGCTGAAATTTCCAAATTTCTACATGAGTTATGAATCTAAATGCTTTCTATTATGCTTTTGATGAGTTTTAACTTCAGATTTAATTATGGGTTATTTAGCCCTAGTTAAGATTTGTAATTTTATGAACTCTTATACTATAAGCACCCATGATTTGAGTATTCTGAGATTATTCAGAAATGTTTTGACCTAATGGTCATGGGGTTGTGGGTCTAAGGCAATTAGGACCTACAGTTGTACCTTGTGGAGGTGAGAAAAATCATAAAAGTGATGTATTTTTTTGAGGAAGAAAGTGTTGAGTTGGCGTCTCACAAACTGAAGGACATTGCTTATGACTGGGTTGTATCATCGAGGAAGGGTAGAGATGATAATGCTGCTCTTATTACTTGACAGGTGTTCCAAGATGCATTCTTGGACAATTTATTTCCACTTGAGATGAGGGAAGAAACGATTGAGGAGTTTATGAACTTGACGCAGGACTCCATGACTGTTAAGGAGTACTGCTTGAAGTTCAACTAGTTGGCCAAGTATGCTCCTGATTTGATTTCTAACACCCAGGCTAGTATAAGCAAGTTCGTGACTGATGTTTCTAGGTTGTTACTAAAGGAGTGTAGGATTGTGATATTGTATAGGGATATAGATCTGGCTACGTTGATGATGCATGCCCAATAGATAGAGGCGGATAAGATTAGAGAGAGAGATAGAGTGAGTGGTAACAAGAGGCCTAGATCTGAGCAGCATGATTTTAGCCAACCTAGGTTCCATGGAGGCAACCACCCTCAGTTTTAGAGAAGTTTGTCTATGCCAGTGCCTTCATCAGCTAGTGCCCCCGCTCCTAGAGGCAAACAGGTGCAAAGGGGTAGGTCTTTTAGGTCTAGGTCGTATAATAGTGTTGGTAACAGGCCCCATTATACTCCTTATGCTATATGTGATAGGGATCGTCCTGGTGAGTGTTTCATAGATTTGAGAGGATATTTTGGTTATGGAAAGCAGGGCCAAAGACTTAGAGATTATCCTCAAGCTAGACAACGAAACAAAGATGCCCAACCTCAAGAACAAGCTACTAGTGCACCAGCTCATGTACCCCATCCTACCCCTACTCATGGCACTTCATCTAGCACTGCTGGTTGTCAGCGCTAGAATAGATTGTATGCCTTACCATCCCATCAGGAGTAGGAGGACTCTCCCAATGTTGTTGCCGGTATGCTCCGTGTCTTTTGCTTTGATGTCTATATGTTATTTGACCCCAGTTCAAGTCTGTCTTTTATGACCTCACTTGTAGATGTGAATTTCAAAGTGAGTCCTAAAAAGATTTTTGAGCCCTTTCTAGTTTCTATACCAGTAGGGGAGTCAGTTGTTGCTAAAAAGTGTATAAAGATTATCCTATTATTGTTCTTCATAGATTCATACTAGCGTATTTGATATAGTAAGACATGGTGGATTTTGACTTTATTCTGTGTATGGATTGGTTTTATTCTTGTCATGCATCTAAAGATTGTCGTACCCATGTGGTCAAGTTTCTATTTCTTGATGAACCAGCTTTTGAGTGGTTTGGGAGTTCAATATCTCCTAAGAGTCATTTTATCTCCTATCTTAAGGCCAAAAGCTTATATCCAAGGGTTTCATCTATCACCTAGTTAGAGTTAAAGACACTAAGTCTGAGGCTCCAACTATTTAGTCAGTCGATATTGTTAATGAGTTTCCAGATATTTTACTGGAAGATCTCCCAGGGGTACCTCCCAAAAGAGAGATAGAATTTGGGATTGACCTTTTTATCGATACTTGGCCTATTTTTATTCCACCATACCGTATGGCATCCGCAGAGCTTAAGGGGTTGAAAGAGCAACTCAAAGATCTTTTAGACAAAGGTTTCATCAGGACTAATATTTCTTCTTGGGGCGCACCTTTCTTATCCGTGGAAAAGAAAGATGGTTCTTTGCGTATACGTATTGACTATCTTCAGATTATCAAGGTCACAGTCAAAAATAATTATCCTCTTCTGAGAATTGATGACCTGTTTGATCAGTTTCAAGGTGCAAGTTATTTCTCAAAGACAGACCTTAGATCCGGCTATCATCAACTTAAAGTGAGGGAATGTGATATTCCAAAGATAGCCTTCTATAACCGCTATGGTTACTTTGAGTTTCTAGTCATGTCTATCAGGCTAACCAATGCCCAGCTGCCTTCACGGACCTCATGAACTGAGTATTCAAGCAATATCTTTATATATTTGTCATGGTCTTCATAGATGATATCCTTTTGTACTTCCATACTGAGAATGACCATGCGGATCACCTTAGAATTGTCTTGCAAACTCTTAGAGGTCACTAGTTATTTGCCTAATTCAGTAACTGTGAATTTTGGCTAAGGTCTGTAGCCTTTCTAGGTCATACTATTTCAGCTGAAGGTATTAGAGTTGATCCTCAAAGACAAAAGCTATAAGAAATTTGCCTAGACCTATCTCTCCATCTGATATTAGAAGTTTCTTGGGCCTATCAGGCTATTACGTTGTTTTGTTAAAGGTTTCTCTTCTATTACATCTCCCATGACCTGATTAATCCAAAATAAAATTGAGTTTGAGTGGTTAGATTCCTGTGAGAAGAGTTTTTAGGAGTTGAAGACTTGACTTACTTTATCCCCTGTGTTGACCTTTCCTGATGGTACAAATTATTTTATAGTGTATTGTGATGCCTCTAGAATTGGTTTGGGTGTTGTGTTGATGAAAAGAGCTAAGGTTATAGCCTATGCCTTTAGAAATTAAAAGCCAAATGAGAAGAGTTACCCAACCCATGATCTTAAGTTAGCTGTTGTGAACTTTGCATTTAAAATATGGAGATACTATCTTTATGGTGTTCACGTTGATGTGTTTACTGATTATAAAAGCCTCCAGTATGTGTTTACTTAGAGGAATATGAATCTTAGGCAGAGAAGGAGGTTAGAGTTATTAAAAAACTATGATATAAGTGTATTGTATCACCCAGGAAAGGCTAATATAGTGGTGGATGCCCTTAGAAGATTGTCTATAGGTAGTGTTGCTCATGTAGAGAAAGGTAAGAAAGAGTTAGCTCATGATGTGCATTGTCCAGCTAGATTAGGGGTTAGGTTGCTTAATTCAATTGATGGAAGTACTTTGGTACAAAGTAGTTATGAATCCTCTTTAGTGTCGAAAGTGAAGGAGAAGCAAGATAGAGATCCAGTTTGGTGAGACTGAAGGAGGCAGTTAAGGACCAAAAGGTAGAGATTTTCTCCCAAGGGGGAGATCACATGTTGAGATTGCAGGGTAGATTATGTGTTTCATGTGTTGATGATTTGAGGTAGAGGATTATTCATCTTGGCACTACCAAGATATACCGCGACTTGCGGGAAATCTATTGGTGGAATGGTATGAAAAAGGATATAGTTGAATTTGTAGAAAAGTGTGCAATATGCCAACAGGTTAGAGCACCAAAGACCTGGTGATGTATTACAAGATTTTGGTATACCCACTTGGAAGTGGGAGGTGGTGAATGTGGACTTCATGACTGGGTTACCTTTTTCGTGTCATCATCATGATTCTATTTGGGTTGTTGTAGACAGGATAACTAAGTTTGCACACTTCTTTCCCGAGCATACATCTTATACAACTAAGGATTATGCTAGATTGTATATCCGAGAGTTAGTCAGGCTACATGGAGTTCTCTCGTCTATCATTTTGGATAGGGGTACTCAATTTACTTCTCATTTTTAGAGGGCATTTCAGCAGGGTCTTGGTACCCAAGTTCATTTGAGTTCCATTTTTCATCCGCAGACAGATGGTCAGGCTGAGAGGACCATTCAGATCCTAGAAGATATGTTGAGGGTGTATGCTCATGATTTTAGAGAAAGTTGTGATGAACATTTGCCTTTAATAGTGTTCTCCTATAATAATAGTTACCATGCTTGCATTGGGATAGCACCATTTGAGGCCTTGTATGGTAGAAGATTTAGATCACCCATAGGTTGGTTTGAAGTGGGTGAAGCTTTCCTAATTGGGCCTGATGCAGTGTTTGAAGCTATGGACAAAGTTAAGTGATTAGAGAAAGGTTGAAGACAACTCAAATTCGTCAAAATTCTTATGCCAATGTAAGGAGAAAAGATCTTGAGTTTGAGGTGGGTGATTTGGTATACTTTAAGGTTTCACCCATGAAAGGGGTAAAGAAGTTTGGTAAAAGTGGAAAGCTTAGTCCCTGTTATGTTTGCCCGTATAGAGTCTTGAGCCATTTTGGTAAAGTATCCTATGAGGTTGAGTTTCCCATAGAGTTGTCAGTTGTTCATCCTATTTTTCATGTCTCCATGATTAAAAAGCATATTGGTATTCTATTGTAGTAGATCCCTCAGAAAGTGTTGATATTCAGAACAGTCTTTCATTTGATGATATTTCTGTTGAGATCATTGATTTTTGGACTCGTAGACTGAGGAACAAAGAGGATCCCTTAGTCAATGTTTTATGGCATAACCAGTCAGTTGAGGGCGCTACTTGGGAGGTAGAAGAAGATATATGAGTCAAGTACCCACACCTCTTTTCCGTGAGTTTAGATGAATCTGAAGGTATTATTATTCCTTAATTCAGCCCTTCTAATCTAAAGTTCATCTATATTTATCTATTCTTTCATGAGTTCTTGCAATTTTCAAAGGCATTCAAGTGTTTAGAGAGATTTTAAGCCAATTTTAGCAACTTAGTTTAGCTATGTGTACTGTGTTTTCCTGTGTTCCTAGTCTAACTAGCAACATTCGAGCATGAATGTTTCCAAGAGGGAGATATTGCAAGACCCCGCAAAGTTCCCTTGTATTTTGAGCCTTATAGTGTGTCAAGTGAAATGTAATTGCAGCGCTAAAAGATTGAGAAGTGACTTCCCAAGTGATTGGTCTTTAAACCATATAGAATTTTCTTAAATTTGACTTTTTTTCATGTAGAGAAATGAATAAGCTTTCCAGTGATACCAATTTCATCCAAATCCAGTATCGTGGTGAGAAGTTATTTACTGAGAGTTGTTGAAACTGCCTAGGTGTGACGGACGATCCGAAAGACGGTCGAGTTTGCGATGGACCATCGCTTGGCCCATTGCAACCAAGGCGGTAACTCCATTTTTTAGCCCAAGTGTGACGGCTAAAATAACGTACCGTCAAGGATATGAAGGACTATTACTGGGACCGTCGTGCTCAGGCAGTGTGGTGTCATCTTGGCAAATATGCAGCAGATGATCTAATGGACCATCGCTGAGACCGTCGCATCGAGGTAGTTTGTTTATTTTATGGCCAACGTACGGTGGACGATGCGACGGATAGTCAGACCTATGATGGGCCGTTGCTCCAATCGTTGCATCCCTCGTTTAGTATTTTTAACTTTTTTCTATAAAGGGCTTTTCGATCTTTTCACTCTTTTAACCCTCAGATATATTCCAAATGAACTTGATAGTCTCATTATCTCCGAAAACATCCAAAGACTAGGGTTTCTCCCTTAAGAGCATATCTAAAACCCTTCTCCAAGAAATCCAAGAACTCACCATGGATTGTATAAATTGAGTTGAGATTTGAGTTCCTCAAGTTCAAAAGTTGCGAGAAGCCTCTCCCAAGAGTAAGAAGAAGAGTTTAGAGCAAGCTCATTCATCCAATTTTATAATCTAAAGTATGTGACGTTTTGAACAAGGGTAATCCTTTCATCCTTGTGCCCAAAGGCTTATTTAAACTATGATTTTCTGTAATCTATGAGATTTTACATGAATTTGAATTAGGGTTTTTCACCCATTATTATTGATTGTGGTATTTTGATGTTTCCCATGAATTGAGAGTCTAATGGCATGATTTTCACATATTTTCTTGAGAAATTGCAGCTGGGTCTATACCCCATGATTTTAATCCTTGAGAAATTAATAGTTGAAATGTTTGAGATATTGAAGTATATTAGTATATTGAGGTTTTGAGACAAATTGCTGAAATTTTCAGATTTCTATATGAGTTATGAATCTATATGTTTTTTATTATGCTTTTGATGAGTTTTAACTTGAGATTTAATTGTGGGTTATTGATCCCTACTTAAGATTTACAATTTTATTAACTCTTATGCTATAAGCACCCATGATTAGAGTATTCTGAGATTATTGGGAAATTTTTTGATCTAATAGTCATAGGGTTTTGAAATTCACTTTACTACATGAGATTACAGATTTGATTATTGGATTCTTGTTGAACCATGAGATTATTTTAAAGCGCATTTCTATGAGATGAGTGAGATACACTAAAGGGAGTACTATTTAGCAATGAGTTGGGTAAGTTACTACGGTTTCTTACCCCAGAACTACGTTCCACCATAGGTTTGAGATTTTAGGCCTAAGGTCAAGATATTAGGCCCGAGGCCGAGATAAGTGATCACTGAATTGAGGTTATACTCCCTGGAAAGAGTATGATGCTCCTCCCCAAAGTAGGGTTTCTTTCTTAGAAGGACAAAACATTGGACTCGATGTAGCTCTCATGGTTTATTTCGATTAAGAGAACCTCCCTTGATACAAGTTATTTCCCTAAACTAGAGTATATTTCCAGTGAGATAGAATGATTTCCCTAAAGCTTGAAATGAGATATTTTCCTAAAGTGTTATAAATTCCTTCAAGTATGTTTCAAAGTTAAACTATGATGACTTACGAGATTTGTGTTACATGGTCCATTCTACATGATTCATGAGCTTTACATTTCATACTTATTCAAGCCATATGAGT
Source organism: Capsicum annuum (assembly GCF_002878395.1). NCBI lineage: Eukaryota > Viridiplantae > Streptophyta > Magnoliopsida > Solanales > Solanaceae > Capsicum > Capsicum annuum. The sequence continues at coordinate 464,282 of NW_025829801.1, read as the reverse complement.
CATTACTTATTGCATACATGAATTGTTTAAAGAGTATTGATGTTGTTTTATATAAATGCATGCACTCCCACATACTCAGTACATTCCCAAGTGTTGATCCACATATACATCTATATGATACATTGTCTTATAATATAGGTTCAGGTGCTCAGTCCCAGCCTCTTCAGACTTTTGAGTACCTCTATCTATATTACTACAGAGGTGAGTCCTCATGGTTTGAGGACCTATCTTCAAACATTTCCATATCTGAGAGACTATGTTATTACTTTCAGTTCATTTCGAGCCAGTTTGGGACCTTTCCCAATGGCTTTCTCAGTCATGGATTAGTAGAGGCTTTATCATACTAGTTATCAGATTGTGATTGATTGTGTTGAGAATTCCTGTATTATGGTCATTTGGACCGATTATTTTCTCTGTATCTCCATTCATATGATATGATTATGCTAGTGTTTGAATTATTTCATATTAAAATGAGTATTATTCGTAAAAATAGGCTCAAAGGGTTAGTATGGGGCTACTTGTAGCCTTTGGCACTGTGTGATATCCTGGGAGGCAACTTCGGGTCGTTATAGGCACTGGTCAAAATTGTCTCCATTCTATTACTACCCAACAGGAGTCTGGGGCATTACCTAATATTGTGACTGGTATGTTGAAACTCTTTTCTCGTGATGAATACTATTTACTTGATCCTAGGTCCACTCTCTCTTATGTGACCTTATTTATGGTTGTGTATTTTGGTTTTTGTCTCGAGTATTTTTGGACCCTTTTATTGTTTCTACCCTGATAGGTGACTCTGTGATTGTTAAATGAGTCTATAAGGGGTGTATAGTATCTATTGGTGGTAAAGAAATTATGGTAGGCCTTTTTGAATTCGATACTGTGGATTTTGATACCATATTGGGGATGGATTGTTTGCACTCATGCTATGAGTCTCTACACTGTTGGACCCGTAAGGTTGTATTCAAATTCCCTAATGAGTCGATTATTAAGTGAAAGAGTGGTTCCCTAGCTCCTAAGGGGAAGTTCTCATATCTTAGAGCTTAGTGATTTCTATAATGGGTGTCTCAATTGTTTATTTCGGGTTAAATATTCAAACTGGAAGGGACCTTCTTGGTATTCTATCACTGTGGTGAATGAATTTCCTGAAGTCTTTCCTAATGACCTTCTTGGTGTTCCTCTTGATACGGAGATTGAGTTTGGGATTGATCTTATTTCAAAAATTCATCAAATTTCTATTCCTCTGTATAGAAGGGCTCCAAATAAGTTAAAGAAGCTTAAGGAGCAGTTAAATGATTTTTTAGATAAGGGTTTCATCTATCGTAGTGTGTCCCCATGGGGTGTATTAGTGTTATTCGTGTGTAAGAAGGATGGCTCCCTTTGGATGTATATTGATTACTGGCAGTTGAATAAGGTGACGATAAAGAATAAGTACCCTCATCCGAGGATAAATGATTTGTCTGATCTGTTGTAGGGTGCTATGTTTTTCTCCAAGATTGATCTTTGATCTGGGTATCATCAGTTAAAGATTAGGGAGATGGGTATCCCTAAGACTTCTTTCCATGCTCGGTATAGGAATTTTGAGTTTCTGGTTATGTTTTTTGGGTTGACCAATGCCTCGGTAACATTTATTGATTTGATGAATAAGATCTTCCATTTGTTTCTAGATTTATTCATCATTGTGTTCATAACCAAATTCTCAAAATGTTAATTCTAGTTTAACGATGTCACTTTTCTT
>NW_025829801.1:442712-459547 GCF_002878395.1 Capsicum annuum | reverse complement strand
TAGAGTGGGTAGAGATGTGTGCATCAGTTGTGGTAAGCCAGGCTATCCGATTCGAGAGTGTCGGGTAGTTGCTAAAAAAGGTAGGGATGTGCGCCAACAGGGCTAGTCCCATTAGTCATCAGTTCCATCGGGTAGCCTAACTCAGTAGGGTGTTTCCTCTAGTGCTACTAGTGGTCAACATCGGAACAAATTATATGCTCTTCATTCCTGCCAATATCAGGAAAATTCTCCAAACATAGTTACTGGTACGTTGAAGGTCTTTCACTTACATGTTTATGCCTTACTAGACCCTGGAGCTTTTCTTTCTTTTATAACTCCATAGATAGCCATTAATTTTGGAGTTAGTCCCAAAATTCTAGTAGAGCCCTTTCCAGTGTTTACCCCAGTAGGTGTTTCCATTATAGTCAGATAGGTATATAGGAACTTTCCGATCATAATATCTTAGAAAGTTAACTCAATTAATCTCATAGAGTTAGAGATGATGCATTTTTACATTATTCTTGGCATGGATTAGCTCTACTTATGCTATGCCTCAGTCAATTGTAGAAACAAAGTAGTTTATTTTTAGTTCCCAAATGAACTAGTCTTTAAATAGAGGGGTAGTACCACAGCTCTTAGGGGCCAGTTGATTTTGTACCTTAGAGTGAGGCAGATGATATCAAAGAGGTAGATTTACTATCTTGTTTAGAGTGAGGCAGATGATATCAAAGAGGTGTATTTACCATCTTGTTTGAGTAAAATACTCTAACTCAGAAACATCAACTATTGAGTCAGTTCCAATAGTAAATAAATTCTCAGATATATTTCCTAAAGATCTTCGTGGAGTTTCTCTCGAAAGGGAAATCGACTTCAGAATAGACCTACTTCCTGATACCCAGCCCATATCTATTCCACCATATAGAATGACTCCAGCTGAACTTAAGGAGCTAAAAGAACAGTTAAAGGATTTTTTAGATAAAGGATTCATCAGACCTAGCATCTCCCTATAGGGAGCACCTATTTTATTCGTGTGTAAGAATGACAGTTCTCTCAGAATGTCCATAGACTACCGTTAGTTGAACAAAGTCACAGTCAAGAATAAGTATCCACTTCCTAGAACCGATGACTTATTTGATCAACTTTAGGGTGCCAGCTATTTTTCAAAGATAGACCTCAGATTAGGATATCATCAGCTCAGAGTCAGAGAATTTGACATTCCAAAAATAGCTTCCCAAACTCGGTATGGTCACTTCAAATTTCTAGTTATGTCCTTTGGTCTCACGAATGCCCCAGTAGCTTCCATGGAATTGTTGAGAGTGTTCAAGCAGTACTTGGACATGTTCTTCATAGTTTATATTGATGACATTCTTGTTTATTCCCATAGCGATAATGATCATGCAGACCATCTCAGAATAGTGTTGCAGACTCTTAGAGCTCACCAGCTTTTTGCTAAATTTAGTAAGTGTGAATTCTAGCTAAGATCAGTAGCTTTCATTAGCCATATTATTTCTAGTGGTTGCATTAGAGTTGAGCCTCAAAATACTGAAGCGGTGAGAAACTGGCCTAGACCCATCTCTCCATCAAACAACAGGATTTTCTTGGGTTTAGATGGCTATTACCATCGATTTATTGAATTATTTTCATCTATTACATCCCCCATGTCTAGATTGACTCTAAATAAAGTTAAGTTTCAGTGGTTAGATTCTCGCGAAAATAGTTTCTAGGAGTTGATGACTCGACTCACCTTAGCCCCAGTTCTTAACTTGCGAGATAGTGCAGATGGGTTTGTTCTGTACTGTGATGCATCCAGAGTAGGTTTGGATTATGTCCTTTTGTAGAGAGGTAAGGTCATGGCCTATGCGTCCAGATAACTTTTTCTTCTATGGGTATTGTTGCTCATGTTTAGGATGGTAAGAAAAACTTAGCTTAGGAAGTCTATCAGCTTGTCCGACTAGGTGTCTGCTTACTTGATTCAGCAGAGGGTATTTTATGGGTACATAGTAGCTCAGAATCATCTCTGGTGTTTGAGGTAAGGAAAAAGCATGATAGAGATCCCAGTCTAGTTAAGTTGAAAGAATCAGTTAGTGACTAGAAATTAGAGATTTTCTCACAAGGAGGAGATGGTTTGTTGTGCTGTCAAGGTAGATTATGTGTGACTAGTGTAGATGACTTGAGGAAATGAATTCTTAAAGTGGCACATAGTGCGCGTACCTCTATTCATCTAGGGGCTACTAAGATGTACCGCAATTTATGGGAGATCTATTGGTGGAGTAGGATGAAGAGGGATATTGTAGAGTTTATGGATAAGTGCTCTACATGCTAGCAAGTTAAGATTGAGCACCAGATGCCTAGTGGCTCCATGCAGGAGTTCAATATTCCCACTTGGAAATAGGAGGAAGTTAACATAGCCTTTGTGACGGGTTTGCCTCATACTCATCATCAGTATGATTCTATATGGGTTATCATATATAGAATGACCAAATCACCTCATTTCATCCCAGTCCAAACCCTTATTTAGACAAGGACTATACCAAACTCTATCTCAAAGAGTTGGTCAAGTTACACGGTGTTCCCTTATCTATAATCTCAGATAGAGGTACCTATTTTGCATCTTACTTTTGGAAAGCATTCTAAAAGGGTCTTGGTACCCAAGTCCATCTCAGTATGGATTTCCACTTTCAGACAGATGGTCAAGCATAATGGACCATTCAGAATCTAGAAGATATGTTGAGAGCATGCATAGTTGATTTTAAAGGTAGTTGGGATGACCACTTTCCTTTGATTGAATTCACATATAATAACTACTATCATTCCAGTATCCGTATAGCTCTATTTGAGGTTCTCTATGGTAGGAGATATAGATCTCTAATTGGTTGGTTTGAAGTAGGTAAGGCCACAATAGCAGGGCCTGACTTGATGTTTGATGCATTATAAAAGGTTCCTTTGATCAAAGAAAGACTTAGGGCTGCCTAGAGCCGATAGAAATTGTATATCAATGTGAGGAGAAAGGATCTCGAGTTTTAGGTTGGTGATTTTGTGTATTTGAAATTTTCTCCTATGAAGAGAGTGAAGATATTCGACAAGAAAGGGAAACTCAATCCCTAATATATTGTTCCCTTCAGAATTCTCAATCAGTTCAGAAAGTTAGCTTACGAGCTTGCGTTTCCTTAAGATTTAGCCTCAGCAGACCCAGTGTTCCATGTCTCATTGTTAAAAAAGTGTATTGGTGATCCAGTTGTATTTGTTTCCTAAGAAAGTGTAGATTATCAGAACGGTCTTTCCTTTGAGGAAGTCCCAGTCAAAATTCTTGATGATCAACTTCGTAAACTAAGGAACAAAAAAGTTCAACTGGCCAAAGTTATTTGGCGGAATCATTCTATTGAGGGATTCACTTGGGAAGCAGAAGCAGATATGTAGACCAAGTTCCCTCATGTCTTCTCTGCAAATCCAGATTAAGTATAAAGTACTAATCTTCTAAAGATTTCTCTCGATCATGCTCAGTTTCAGTTGCACATCATGTTCACGCCAGTCGTGCCATTATAAATCAGTTCAGTCATGCATTCCATGCATCAGATATGCATGTTTAGTGTGTAAGCTCAGTTCATCAGTTTCCCCTCAGCATAACAGTCTTATTCGAGGACAAATGATCCTAAGGGAGAGATATTATATTACTGCATATTTCCCTAAAAAAAATCGAAACACTCATTATTTTCCAGTTTAGAGCCTTCCATTGCGTAGGAAATTCAATTAGCTTACCAATGATATAAAATTTGCCCAAATCTAATAACCGGGTAAGAAGTTATGATATTTTAAGTTTCATTAATTAAAACCCATCATTTTAACCCTTAGCGCGTCGCAGAGCAGGCCAATTTCCTATTCGGCAAATTTTAGTGGGCTTCCACAATGTTGGTGCGTCGCGCCATAGGCTTTGTTCAGAATTGTCAATTTCCAGTGATCCACGCAATACCACTATGTCGTCGTAAGATTCCAGGTTACAAACAAGATGACAATAAAATTGCACCGTGTCACGCCACTGTGCATTTTCCCAATTGTCTAATTCCAATGACACGGAATGATAGCACCTGATTGCATTAGTGGTGTTTTTCAGAAAAATTTGACGAAAATTAAAAATGTCTCCCAAAGTTAAAATAGGCCTTTCCCGTTATTTTAATCCACCCAGGTGTGATATTTATGCCATAAAATCTTTATAAGTTCATTATTCACTCAATTTTTCCCCAAAATTTAATAGCTTTCTCTCTAAAATACAAACCTTAGCTTTTAAATTCAAGGCCAACCCTTAAAAATTCCCCAAGAACTTCAAATAATTCATCAGTTAAGGTATGTTAGTTGTTCATCCATGGATTTCTTTCATCTATGGAGTCCAAATAACCTTTTAAAATTTCAAGTTATTTGATTTTAAATTATGATTTCATCCATGAAGCTCCATGTACTATTGATTTTATACCATGTTACCATGAAATTATTGTTATTATTCAATCGTTCATATTTTAATATTATTATTTATTGAATTAAACTATGATTTAATACCATTATATCAAATTCATACTACTTCTATAAGTTCCATGACATTCCTCTGGTTGTTTTAAACCTTGAACTAAAGTGTTTGATAAAATGCCTACAGTAGTGATTGATTTAATAAAAGCCTTAATGTTTTGTCACCAAGCTTTATTGTCATTTTACTGTTGTTGTTTTGAGTCCTGGGGGTATTGAATACCTGAAAACCATATTTGTTTATTTAGTCTAGTCTCAGTACATTACAGAATAGTCTTTAAAACATTCTATGAGGATTATCAAAATAGTCAAATATCCGTCTGTTAAACTACGAATAGTGAAGTATTTTAGTGTCTTTCAGTTGGGAGTAGTATTTAGCACCGAGCGAGTATAGGGGTGGCGGCTTCTCCATCAGATAGGCAGAGTTATTAGTATCAGTCCCTATACTCCAAAACTATGTATCTAGCGTAGGATATGAAAAGTTACCTGTCAAATTAGGATTGACTATTTCATAGGGGTCACCCGTCAATTTCGGCTTGACACCCTTAGTCCTTTGGACATTTTATTAGTTTAGTAGATCCACACAGCCAGTGTTAGTACCCATGGCATGGTATTAACATGCTTCCAACTGGGGTTATAGCTTAGACCCCGATTAGGTCAAATTAGGGAATGTCAGTAAGATGATATCTCCCACAGTCTCAGATACAGTCTCAGTTACAGTCTCAGTTCAGTTATTCAGTCTTAGTATTGTTTGACCAAAGCATACAAATTTTAGTTATTTCGGTATTTCAGTTTACAGAGTTTACTCAGTTCATTTTATATGCTTGGTCATGCATCCTTAGTATTTATAGATTTTGATGCATACTCAGTATTTACAGATTTCCACATATTCCCATTACCTATATATTTCTTGCTCTTTATTCATTACTCCATGATTTACATGCATATTAAGTTAATTTTTGTTCTGTTCATGAAACTATCCCTATCAGCCTACCTCATTTAGCATACCAGTACATTGAAAGTACTAATCATATACCTTTTCTTTTATGCTTTGATATATTATATCCTAGGTTTTGATACTCAATTCTTGGGTTACGATTAGACTTATCAGATCCTCAGCAGTAGTAGTGGTAAGTCCTCATACTTTGAGGATCGACTTACTTTATTTCATGTCTCAGTTTATTAGTTAGTTGGAGTTAGTTGGGGACTGTCCCTTGAACTCATAGTGATTTAGTTTCAGAGGCTTATCATACATTAGAGTCAGTTATTAAGTATTTAGACATTACAGTTAGTTATTAAGTTTATTATTATTTTATCAAGTTTAGTCAGTTATTTCTATAGACTCATATTTTAGTTTTGAATTCAATTATTAAAACATTATGGCATGTCAATATTCTTCTCCATTTATGATCATGTTATCCAGTGATCACAATAGGTACTAGCTTATGGGTTACCTTGTGGTCCCTTGAGACTGTAAACACCGTATGACGCCCAAAGTGTACTATTGGGGCGTTATATCTACTAACCGAAATGCTAGTTCTTTTGATAAGATTGATAGGCCTTATGATGAGAAGGAGGAGGAGCAACAAACCAGATCCATTGGTCTTGAACCATTGCTTTAAACCATTTTGGATGGGGTAACTATAACCATGGAGAATGTGCAAGACTTACATCAATCCTATGGGGTGTTCGAATGGGCAATGTCAAAGCAATGGAATTGGCAAGAACATAATTCTTAAAAATATTACAACCATGCCTATTTCCCAAAGGAGGTATATTAAGAAGAGCAACCAATCTATGATGATGGTCTTGGTAGCAAAGACTCCTCGGGGACTTCCCAACAACCCAGATCATACGAGAAGGAAGAAGACAAAATAAAAGAAATGGTACTAGAGTCAAAAGAAGAATCAATGCAAACATCTTATGATGACTCTAGTTCATTTCAGGGTGACAATGCTTTGGAGGAGGCTAACCCAAAATTAGGTGTTGGACCTCATTCAACCCACTTTTGAATATTAGGATTAGAGGATGTGATAAAGATACATACCTTTGAACAATTAGAGGATTGGGGGTATGCAGAGTCTTAACTCTCATATGTTGGAGTTTATTATTCCAAGGGAGCACATGGAACCCTATCCATCAATTTCCAAGGAATTCAATTTTTGATGTACAAGGAATGTACTATGATGTACACTCTTCTACCTATAGAGCCAATTTGAAAGATAGATGTAAAGTTAGGTAAAAGATTCAAGTCTACCAAATGGCGAGATCAAAGCTTGCTTGCCATTTTATCACCTCTTCCAAGTGTCTTCTTAGAAGATTTGAATTTTCTATTCCTCTATCGCTCACTGCATATTGAACAAAATCTGGGACGGAGATTCTAATTTTCTAAGTGGACAAACAAAATGAAAGATTGGAGACATCGTGTTGTGATACAAAACTAATCACTCGATGGGAAGCAACCCATCACGCCGCCAAAAAGTGGCACATATCCTTTTTAATTGAGCATGCTAGAGTAAATTTCATCTAAGTTTTAGCACATGCATAATCCATAAAATATGGTGCTATGGGGTATTTTGATTGAATTTGAGAAAGAAAAGTATGAATTAGAAAGTTTGGTTTGAACAGAAAAGGCAATAACCATAGTTATCTGGTCTCAGTTATCATGAACTTAGACCATGCCTCTGCGATCAAGGACTCGCGCGATCACGGCCACAGAACAATGACCGCTATTATGGACTTATCAGCTTAAAAATGTCCAAATTCCATTTCCCCTATGCAATTATTCTAATTATTATCTCAAAATACTCTCAAATTTTTGGCTTTGCATTGCATTTTCAAATATCAACTCATCTCGTGCATCCTCTAGTTCAGTAAATTATCTTAATTTCCTTGGCTTTGTTATCATCACATGCTTAGGACTTGTAGTGTATAAAATGGCCTAATAGTGTTTTCAATTGCTAAATTCATGCCTACTCAAAATTTCTATTGTGGCTCGCTGTTATAGTAGGAGTTGACACTGATGGGGAAGTCCTTAGTACCCAAATTTAAGCTTTAAAAGGTTGAAACATCATGTACACCATGTGTTCAACTGAATGCCACAATTAATTTAGTTTAAATTCTTTGAAGTTTAGGGGCGACAGTTACACATTCTAGGATTTAGTTAAGAATTTATAATGTTGCCATGCCTAGTTGAAACAAAGAATTAGGGTAATAATCTCATTTTGAGCATTGCATAGAGGATGTAATTCTTGTCTCAGGTACCGCGATCACGGTTTCGATGACCATAATTATATCATCGCGGTTGTGGTTCAAAGACCGCGATCGCCATACCTGAGGAAATATTGAAGCAGACTTCAAAATTTTTACACGTCCTTAAATACCCCTGGTATATTCCATAACACTACCTTATGAGTTTATCTATTAGTTCTAGTATGGTTTTGGTTTGATAACTCTAATATTATCTTGATTTGAATTGCTTACAAGTTCTAAGTCACTCAAAAAAATGTGTGATTTTGATGACACCCAATTCATATCCACAAAATGCCAACACCAATATGATACAGACTTTCACAGAACAAAGCTACTCCCTAAAAGGGTTATCAGCCTAGACAAGGTGGAAAATAAGTTCCCAAAATTCCATTATGGGCTCACTGCAACCTGTTAGATTTGTTTCTCCCCTGAACCCTGCTTTGCTAATGATCAATGGGTGCGTAAGTTCTACGTAAACCTCAGGGTAGTTTCTCTCATAAACCCAATAAAGAAGATTCAGGGTAAGCAGGTGAAATTCAGAGTAGAGCAAGTTAATGCAGTGTATGGGATCCTAAATGAAAACATGGAGGAGTTTCATTCCAAGGGATGTAAACCAGGGACTTGGATGGATGATATCTTATACCCTTGAATAGCATTTTCTTGGGACACAACCAGGCGAGATATTTTGATGAAGGACTTCAAGGTTGAATACTGGATGTGGATGAATATTATCTATAGCAGAGTCTCACCCTGCACTCATATGACCATTGTTATAGACATGATATCTTAGATGGTAGCCTTCATCCTATCTGGTATTTCTCTGAATGTGGGCCAGACTTCCCTCTTCGAGTGGTGGTACTTCAAGAACCATTGAGGGACTTATCTTTTCCTTTCTTCACTTATCACTAAGTTATGCATGAGGGTAGAAATGGAGGAATATACTATAGATACTTGGGTACGCCTAGGCTTCCTTATCTGTACGCTCAAATTTAGAGGTGACGGCGACCCTAGTCAAAGTAAGAGAAAGATAGACTCGAGCAAATCAGTCCAAGTGGACACAAACTCTTGAAAACCCTCATCAGCCACTGCCTTCAATGATATATCTATTGAGATGCAAGGGGTGAGGGAATTATTATCCAGATTACCTCAGGGACCAGGAGAGCCCTTCACAGATCACCATTTATATATGGCCTGGTCAGATTATGAGGAGTACAAAGCAAAGTAGAAAATGTAGAGTGCCACGGTGGCCAGTCTGGAGAGAGCCTATTCATCCTTAGTTTCTTCTCATAGAGATCTCAAATACACACATGAGAAGATGGTAAAGAGGGAAAAAAATTGAGAATTTTTTTCCAAAAAGCTGTGGAAAGAGGTGAAAGATATCCTCAAAGTGCTCCAATCCAAGCATCCACTACCTTTACCTAGATTAGATAGTGAGGTTGAGGCGCCTACATAGTGGTCAGCTAATTATGCAGATGGTGATGCTTCTAAGTCAGCAGGAGAACATAACTCATGATGTGGATACAGGGAGCTGCTTTACCCTTTTTATTCTTGCACATGCCATGCAGACACTACGTTTCTTTCAGTAGGGTGTGGCCCCAGATTTATTTATATTATTTTGGAGTTGCGTTGCTGGATATTTCTTTTTATGGTTGTTTTGGGATGATGTTACGATGATATTTTTATCTCTGTGTTACGGATGCTACATTTTACGGTCCGGTGCCCTTGTTTATGGATTATTATGTCTAGTGTTAATTTTTTTCTTTTACCTTAGCATTTAGTTTTATTCTTATTGAGACATAGGTGTAGAGGAATTCTGTGTACCCATAGCGTGAGTGTCAGGAATGCAAGGGAAGTCTAAGTACCTGTGAAATTTTATTTTGTAAAAGTTGCGATCACTTTGTGCACCATTGGCGAAGTCTGAGTAGCCATATGGGTAGTTAGCCCATTTTGAGCCAAGATGTGAGACTAAGGCTTTGGTTGTCTCCATGATTAGAAAAATTATGCACAGTGTGAATGAAAAACATAAAACCCCCTCCGTCCAAAATTTTCAAAAATCGAGGGCATGGAGGTGAGCAACTTTGTAACAAATCTTTTTCTCTATTTGTGGCTCCATAAGTTATTGACTTATAAGTAATGATAGATACTCCATTTTTGTTACATAGGAGTGATAATTGAGCCTTCTTGGCAAGTTTTTGCATCCATGTTTCGTGAGCTTTTTGCATTCATCTCTTGAATACTTTTTGTTATCTAGAACTTGTCCAGTTAGTCTTTCAAAGCTAATGTTGATTGAATTTGATTGGAAAATGATCTTAGGCCACCTTTGTGTTTTTAAAAACCCACTATAGTCTAAAAACCCTACCTAAGCATGAATATTATCCCTAGTTACCCACTTTGAGCCTTTGGACCTCTCTCTAACAAACACATTATAAACTGTAAATCATTCTTTCTATTCCTCTTTTGAACCATACCCTTCTTTAACCTGAAAATATAATTTGTGGCTAAAAGACTAAGTTGGGGGTGGTGAAGATTGATTGAAGTAAGTTTGCTGCCACGAAGATGTAGTTATATGCCTAATATGCCTAGACTTTGAAAAGAACCAAATAGAAGGAGAAAGTTCCAAACAAAGGAAAGAATTATGCGTAAGTTGCAAGAAAAAGAAATGAAAGAAAAGTGGTGAACAAAAGAAGCGATTTATAAGCCTAAGGAAACTAGGAAAACTAAGAATAGTAGCCCTTAATCGATTAAGGAAGAATTATAAAGGGTGATGTAGATGTTCAAGATATGTTGTAGTCATGTTTTTCCTAAATGGTATCCTACCCTAACCCAAACCTACATTAAAATCTTAGAAAGACCTTTGAGATCTTTGACCATTTACTTTCTTTATAGTGGAGATTAAAAATAAGGGCAAGTCTATGGTATAAAACTTGATTGCATAGAGATTTCTTTTGTGAGGGAGAGAGTTAGACACTTAAAACTACGTGTTCCATATCTTGTAGCTCGGTGTGTAAAATTCTTTTTTGAGGATGGCATGTGAAACAAGTTGTGGTGGGTGATTTTTGTCATGTTTCGAGCGATAAGGCAAATGGAGTATGACTTAGTTTCGATCAAAAAATGAGTCAATTCTAGAGCATTAATGGTTGTTTCTTGACCGATCTTTAAACTACTATGCATCTTTTGATAGTGCATCTTATGATGAGGGGAGAAGTGAAACTATATTAGCACATATACAATAAGCTTCTTGTGACTGCGATTAAAGTTATGGTCATTATGATCTTTAAGGCATAAAGGTTAGGCATAAATAATTATGTCTCATGGTAAAGAGGTAATGATGCTTAAGTACCAACAGATGTTTTAAGTTAGGGGTGATGATGAGTAGTGATTTTACCACTCATTTGCACTTTTTAATCATTCATATTACCTTGTTTTGAATGATTAAATGAGACAAATTCGTGGTTAGATGCACTAATATCCACTCTTTGCAAGTACAGAATTGAAAATATACAAAGATGCAGATTAGAGCTTAAAATAATCAAAAAGAGAGAAGGAAAATTGCAGCTGAAGACCTATAGCAAAAGAGCCTCAGGTACCGCAGTTGTGGTTCTATGACCTTGATCGAGGCAGTCAACCCAAGGTTAATCAAATATGGTTGCATGAGTTAGTCGCAGTCACATAACCGCGGTCGCGTCCAAGTTAGTGTAACTGCGACTCAGCGGAAGTATTCAGCCTAAGGGAAAAATTGTAATTGCACGTGTTGATCCTAATTTGATAAAAAAACTAAAACCCTAGCCTTAGCAGAATAATTCCAACTTCCCCAATTTTTAGGTTTTAGCTCTAATTTCATAGCCTCCAATTTTGGAGAAGAAAATATTGTATAAATTTTGGTGAAGAATATATTGGAAACTTTCTATTGGAAAGATTTTCTCTCTTCTATTGTTGATATTGTGGGAGATCCAAGTTTAAAGTAACTTTCACTTAATTCTTCAATAATTTATTCCATTGGAGATTATGGGTATGTCGATGCTTATTTATCTTATGTGTAGCTAAATCTCCCTCTTAGGGTTTTGAGTGAATAGGGGTTTAAGTTGTGTGAGTTGTTATTGTTAGCATCTATTCGGTAGTTCATGTTTATGGGTTTTATCATTGCTATGTTATTTTGGTTGGGATTTTATCGATGAAAGCCCCAAATAACCATCTTCGAATGAAGGGCTTTAGGTGAAGTGTAGGAATCCATATCATCCTCGAATAAGGTATGTGGAAACCAAAGAAATGATAGACAATTATGTGTGTAGTTTGCTAAATTTTCACTATCTTAGTCATAAAGGTGAAGCTGAGGTTGACTATGCCATGGGTATCATCCTAGAAATAGGGATGCCTAGATTAAGGTTGTTGCTACCAATTGTTGAACACAACTATTAGTATTCAATATAATCAATGGGTGAAAGTTTGGTGTTTTGTTGAAAGACTAGCATTAAAATCTATAACCAAGCCTACCCATATTTGATTTACTAAATTGATGTTGATTACTAACTCCTACATGTCACTCCCTTAGTAATGCATACTTCTGATATCCATGCATAATTCTTAAAACTCTAATTATTCGTAGCCCCGAATTTATACTAAAAAAAAAATAAAAAGAAACATTTGTGTAAGCAGCTATCTCCTATTTTATCTTTTTGTAACATTTGTTTGAATTTAACTTGTATCTATCATTTTGAATTAATTTGATCGTCACTCACATTGTTCCTCTTGAATTTGACTCCGACTCTAAAGTTGGATAAATATATTGATGACAACCACCTTGCACTTAAATTATTGTTTAAGTTGAGCGTTATCAATAATTTATGCCTCTAAGCAGTTAAAGGTGTATGCGAGAAATTACCGGATAAATTTGGAATTTTTTGTAATGTTCACGTTGAAAATATGGTATCACTATTTTTATGGAGTGCATGTGGACATCTTTTCTGATCATAAGAGCCTTTAGTATGCGTTTACTCAAAAAGAGCTTAACCTCAAGCAAAGAAGATGACTTGAGCTACTCAAGGATTATGGCATGAGTCTTCACGGCCATCCAGGCAAAGCTATATGGTTGCTAATGCTCTTAGAATGTTATCCATGGGGATTCTAGTTTATGTGGATAAGGAGAAGCAGGAGTTGGTGAAGGACATTCACTATTTGTTAACCTTGGAGTTTGTCTCTTGGAATTTGGAGGTGGTGCGGTAATTGTATATGAGGTGGCACAGTCGTGTCTCAGTGATAATATCAAGGAGAAGTAAGTGTAAGGTCCTTTCTTAATTAGGATTATGGGTGATGTAAGTGAGTAGAAGGTGATGGCCTTTGAGATTAGTGGTGTTGGTATCTTATAATACCAATGGAGGCTATGTACTCCTGATTTATATAGTTTACGATAGAGGATCTTGGTTGAGGTACATGAGTCACGCAATGCTATTCATCCTGGTTCAACAAAGATGTATCATGACCTTAACGAGATGTATTGGTGGAACAATATGAAACAGGATATGGGTAATTTTGTGAAAAATACATAGTGTGTCAATAAGTGAAAGTTACGCACCTGAGGCCCAAAAAATTATATCAAGAGATTGAGTTGCCTGTGTGGAAGTGGGAAGTGATCAGTATGGATTTTGTTACCAGTCTTTCTTGGTATCAGAATCCGTTTTATTTAGTTTGGGTCATCGTGGAAAGGATGATAAAGTCGGCTCACTTTTTTCCAGTGAGGACTAACTTCTCGACTGAGTATTATGCGTGGTTGAATCTCCATGAGATTGTGAAGTTTCATGGGGCACCTATTTCTCTCATCTAAGAGTGTGGTACGCAGTTTTCATCTCACTTTTGTATGTCATTGCAGAAAGGTTTGGGGACTTAAGTGAGTCTTAGTACTACTTTTCACCAGCAGAAGGATGGGCAAGCGGACAAAACTATTCAGATATGGGAGGATATGCTTTGGTCTTAAGTGATTGACTATGGTGTTAGTTGGGTTGAGAATTTTTCTCTTATAAAGTTTGCATATAATTTTAGCTACCACTCTAGCATTAGGATGGCTCCGTTTGATACTCTATATGGTAGGAGGTTTAGTTTTCCTATTGGGTGGTTCGAGGATTTTGAGGCAGAGATATTTGTCCCGAATTTGGTTCACCAATCCATGGAGAAGGTGAAGGTGATTTGGTATAGACTTAAGGCTGCCCAAAGTTGCCAAAAGTGCTATACAGATGTGAGACGAAGAGAGTTAGAGTTGGAGGTTGGGGTTATGGTGTTCTTGAAGATGTCTCCCATGAAGGAATTTTGTGAGAAAGGGAAGCTCAATCCCCGATATGTTGGTCTGTACTTAGTTTTAAGGAGGTTTGGAAATGTTGCGTATTAGTTACAGTTGCCTTCTAGTTTGAGCTCCATTCACCTAATGTTCCATGTTTCTATGTTGAGAAAGTGTCTGGGTTTTCCATCTCAAATCGTGCCTATCAAGGATATTAGTATTTCACTCCTTATCTTATGAGAAGGTCCAAGTTGAGATCTTGGATCGGCAGGTTCGATGGTTCCAAAACAAGGACGTGGGCTCGATAAAGGTTTTATGGAGGAACCACAAGGTTGAAGAGGTTACTTAGGAACCAGAAGATCATATGAAATTTAAGTATCCATTCTTATTTTCTGCTCCAGAAATTCGTGCAGAAGGTATGTGTTCTTCATCACATCTTTGTTTTCTAACTTAGTTACAAGTCAGAGTGGAGGTATTGGGGTGTAAATCATTCTTGTAGTTCCTTGTGCCATTATTTGAGGACTAATGATCTATATAGGGGAGATTTGAAATATCTTGGGTTTTGGTCCTTGGAAATTTCCTAAGTTTTGAGCCTTTTATTGATCATACAACTCACTATACTAGCCGTATGAAGTGGGTACGAGTCTAGGGACCCTAGTCATATGTTACTCAGTGTTTTATTAGACAATTTTTATCCAAGGTACGAGAAGCCTCCATACGAGGTGTATGATGATGTGAAAAGAGGTTGGGTCCAAATCGTATGTTGTCTAGTGCCTACTCTTTGGTGTTTTGCCTAGGGTACAACTTAGGGGTACTAGTCATACGGTAATGATAAGAGTTAGACAAGGAAGTCGTACGTTGGACATAATGTGGAGTCCAACTTTCTGTCTTTGATACAATTAGAGAGTGCCACTCGTATGATGTGGGTACGAGTTGAGGGGTCCAATCATACCCACCTGTGGGAATTTTTATAGTTTAAGTTGGGGGTATTCTGGATGTTTTCCCTCTTATCTCCTTTTTACCCCATGACATAAAACACCGTTGGCGTCTCTCTTAACCTATTATTCTCAATCAAACACTCTCTAAATACTATTAAATATCTCACACACTCTTGGTTAAAGAAAAGGCTAGGGTTTTTTCAAGGTGACTAATTAAGGCTCTCAAGGGTGGTTTCTCTCCATCTTCCTTGGTGTTTAAGACATGTTAATCCTCGCTCATTTTTAGTTCAACTAAAAGCATGTTTTAATGAATGATTTTTATGCTATTATTGTGGTAATGTTTTGGTTTTGAAATATATGTTAGGGGTTTTGGTTTTTCTTGGTTGGCTAATGTTTCTGAGGTTTTACTTATGGGTTTTCATGGTACGATTGTGTTTTGAACATATGGTTTCATGGGAAGGTTCAATTGATGCTTGATTTTGGTTTTGGAAACTATATTTCCTCAACATGTTTGATAAAATCCCAATGAGAATGATTTTGTAACATAGTTTGACTTTTAATGAAATCTTAGCATTGCATAATATGGTAATGGAACTTAAATTGGTTTGGTTTGTTTTAAATGGATTAAGAAGGCCTGGGTTTGCATGGCTTTGGTTTAATTGGAAACCTTGTGGGGTATACGGGAATCCCCTAAGCGTTGGCTAATGACATTGCTTGCATGCTATAGTTGGTATGACGATACCACTTAATAATGCCTTGGTAATTAAATTCTGGAATTGGTGGTTTGATTATATGTTAAAGTTTTAATTAGGCAATAATGTCGGGTTGTGATAGGTCAGACACTGAAAACTCATGTTTACCGACATGACGGTTGGTCATGGTAACCATATACTTGTGGGGTACATGGGAATCCCCTAGGTTTACACTTGCATATATGTATCATAGAGGTCAAAGGGTACACGGGAATCCTCGATACCTAAGATATCTTTGGTTCATGCGGCTACATGCACTGGGGCCCGTTCAGGGGGGTAACACTTCTCACACCTCAACCCCATTGGGGCGGACAAGCACCCTTAGCCATAACCCCCGAGAGAACCAACCTATAACCCTGTAAATCTCATATATGTAATATGATAACCAAGGGTTCTACCAAATATGATACAATGTATCAATAAGAACAACTACGCGGGCAAGCACGAAAATATATGCAAGACTTAGCCATTGGGGCCACAAAATCTAAGAGACAAGACATTACCATACTTAATTTACATTGGCTACAAAGCCTCTAAAAGATACATAGAAACTTAACTAATGTCGGGACAAAGCACTGCCATACTCTTAAATTCTATACAATACCAAATTACATAAAACAGACTCGGAAAGCCCTGAATCAATCTGGAGATCATCAATAGCTGATGGATATCCTAGGCTCCTACTGAGAAGGTGTATTTGCTAAAGCACTTATGCCTACAACATAAAATATAGGTCCCCCATAAGGGGCGTCGGTACAAATGTATTTACTAAATATGCAAGGCTAAAAGTAACCACACATGATGTATGAGCTCAGTGGAAATCAAATACAAGTGTACAAATAGTTCTAGTAGACCACCTTTATATGTAATTGTAGGGTCAGGTACATTATATTCCTTTCTTCATTTTACCTTTCTTACTTCATAATATTTGTAAGCCATATGATATAAATGACCAGTTGATCAGTTGTAGATAGAAAAATAAGATCGACCCATGCTAGGCTTATGCCCCTGAGCTACCACCCGTAAATAAATATTGGGATCAGCCTATGATAGGTAGTGATGTCATACCTTTAAGGAAAATATAACTGCTTGATGCAAGATCAAACCCCAACAACTAGAGTTTCGGATTCCAACTCA
>NW_025829801.1:427988-439712 GCF_002878395.1 Capsicum annuum | reverse complement strand
TAATCTCCAATGGAATAAATTATTGAAGAATTAAGTGAAAGTTACTTCAAACTTGGATCTCCCACAATATCAACAATAGAAGAGAGAAAATCTTTCAAATAGAAAGTTTCCAATGTATTCTTCACCAAAATTTATACAATATTTTCTTCTCCAAAATTGGAGGCTATGAAATTAGAGCTAAAACCTAAAAATTGGGGAAGTTGGAATTATTCTGCTAAGGCTAGGGTTTTAGTTTTTTTTTATCAAATTGGGATTAACACGTGCAATTACAGTTTTGCCCTTAGGCTGAATACTTCCGCTGAGTCGCAGTTACACCAACTTGGACGCGACCGCGGTTATGTGACTGCGACTAACTCATGCAACCATATTTGATTAACCTTGGGTTGACTGCCACGATCAAGGTCATCGAACCACAACTGCGGTACCTGAGGCTCTTTTGCTATAGGTCTTCAGCTGCAATTTTCCTTCTCTCTTTTTGATCATTTTAAGCTCTAATCTGCATCTTTGTATATTTTCAATTCTGTACTTGAAAAGAGTGGATATTAGTGCATCTAACCATGAATTTGTCTCATTTAATCATTCAAAACAAGGTAATATGAATGATTAAAAAGTGCAAATGAGTGGTAAAATCACTACTCATCATCACCCCTAACTTAAAACATCTGTTGGTACTTAAGCATCATTACCTCTTTACCATGAGACATAATTATTTAAGCCTAACCTTTATGCCTTAAATATCATAACAACCATAACTTTAATCGCACTCACAAGAAGCTTATTGCATATGTGCTAATATAGTTTCACTTCTCCCCTCATCATAAGATGCACTATCAAAAGATGCATAATAGTTCAAAGATCAGTCAAGAAACAACCATTAATGCTCTAGAATTGACTTAGTTTTTGATCAAAACTAAGTCATACTCCATTTGCCTTATCGCTCGAAACATGACAAAATCACCCACCTCAACTTGTTTCACATGCCATCCTCAAAAAAGAATTTTACACACCGAGCTACAAGATATGAAACACGTAGTTTTAAGTGTCTAACTCTCTCCCTCACAAAAGAAATCTCTATGCAATCAAGTTTTATACCATAGACTTGCCCTTATTTTTAATCTCCACTATAAAGAAAGTAAATGGTCAAAGATCTCAAAGGACTTTCTAAGATTTTAATGTAGGTTCGGGTTAGGGTAGGATACCATTTAGGAAAAACATGACTACAACATAGCTTGAACATCTACATCACCCTTTATAATTCTTCCTTAATCGACTAAGGGCTACTATTCTTAGTTTTCCTAGTTTCCTTAGGCTTACAAATCGCTTCTTTCGTTCACCACTTTTCTTTCATTTCTTTTTCTTGCAACTTATGCATAATTCTTTCCTTTGTTTGGAACTTTCTCCTTCTATTTGGTTCTTTTCAAAGTCTAGGCATATTAGGCATATAACTACATCTTCGTGGCAGCAAACTTACTTCAATCAATCTTCACCACCCCCAACTTAGTCTTTTAGCCACAAATTATATTTTCAGGTTCAAGGAGGGTATGGTTCAAAAGAGGAATAGAAAGAATGATTTACGGCTTATAATGTGTTTGTTAGAGAGAGGTCCAAAGGCTCAAAGTGGGTAACTAGGGATAATATTCATGCTTAGGTAGGGTTTTTAGGCTATAGTGGGTTTTTAAAAACACAAAGGTGGCCTAAGATCATTTCTCCAAACCAAATACAATCAACATTAGCTTTGAAAGACTAACTGGACAAGTTCTAGATAACAAAAAGTATTCAAGAGATAAATGCAAAAAGCTCACGAAACATGGATGCAAAAACTTGCCAAGAAGGCTCAATTGTCACTCCCATGTAACAAAAATGAAGTATCTATCATTACTTATAAGTCAATAACTTATGGAGCCACAAACAGAGAAAAAGATTTGTTACAAAGTTGCTCACCTCCATGCCCTCGATTTTTGAAAATTTTGGACGGAGGGGGTTTTATGTTTTTCATTCACACTGTGCATAATTTTTCTAATCATGGCAACAACCAAAGCCTTAGTCTAACATCTTGGCTCAATATGGGCTAACTACCCATATGGCTACTCAGACTTCGCCAATGGTGCACAAAGTGATCGCAACTTTTACAAAATAAAATTTCACAGGTACTCAGATTTCCCTTGCATTCCTGACACTCATGCTATGGGTACACAGAATTCCTCTACACCTATGTCTCAATAAGAATAAAACTAAATGCTAAGGTAAAAGAAAAAAATTAACACTAGACATAATAATCCATAAACGAGGGCACCAGAACGGGTATAAAAATGTAGCATCCGTAACACAGAGATAAAAATATCATCGTAACATCTCCCAAAACAACCAAAAAAAGAAATATCCAGCAACGCAACTCCAAAATAATATAAATAAATCTGGGGCCACACCCTACTGAAAGAAACATAGTGTCTGCATAGCATGTGCAAGAATAAAAAGGGTAAAGCGGCTCCCTGTATTCGCATCATGAGCTATGTTCTCCTGCTGACTTAGAAGCATCACCATCCGCATAATTAGCTGACCACTACGTAGGCGCCTCAACCTCACTATCTAATCTATGTAAAGGTAGTGGATGGTTGGATTTAAGCACTTTGAGGATATCTTTCATCTCTTTCCACAGCTTTCTGGAAAAAAATTCTCAATTTTTTTCCCTCTTTACCATCTTCTCATGCGTGTATTTGAGATCTCTGTGAGAAGAAACTAAGGCTGAATAGGCTCTCTCCAGACTGGCCACTGTGGCACTCTACATTTTCTACTTTGCTTTGTACTCCTCATAATCTGACCAGGCCACATATAAATGGTGATCAGTGAAGGGCTCTCCTGGTCCCTGAGGTAATCTGGATAATAATTCCCCCACCCCTTGTATCTCAATAGATATATCATTGAAGGCAGTGGCTGATGAGGGTCTTCAAGAGTCTGTGTCCACTTGGACTGATTTGCTCGAGTCCATCTTCCTCTTCTTACTTTGACCAGGGTCGCCCTCGCCTCTAAATTTGAGTGTACAGATAAGGAAGCCTAGGCTTACCCAAGTATCTGTAGCATATTCCTCCATTTCTACCCTCATGCATAACTTAGTGATAAGTGAAGGAAGGAAAAGATGAGTACCTCCATGGTTCTTGAAGTACCACCACTCGAAGAGGGAAATCTGGCCCACATTCAGAGAAATACCAGATAGGATGAAGGCTACCATCTGAGATATCATGTCTGTAACAATGGTCATATGAGTGCAGGGTGAGACTCTGCTATAGATAATATTCATCTACAGCCAGTATTCAACCTTGAAGTCCGTTATCAAAATATCTCGCCTGGTTGTGTCCCAGGAAAATGCTATTCCAGGGTATAAGATATCATCCATCCAAGTCCCTGGTTTGCATCCCTTGGAATGAAACTCCTCCATGTTTCCATTTAGGATCCCATACACTGCATTAACTTGCTCTACTCTGAAGTTTACCTGCTTACCCTGAATCTTCTTTATTGGGTTTATGAGAGAAACTACCCTGAGGTTTACGTAGAACTTACGCACCCATTGATCATTAGCAAAGCAGGGTTCAGGGGAGAAACACATCCAACAGGTTGCAATGAGCCCATAATGGAATTTTGGGAACTTATTTTCCACCTTTTCTAGGCTGATAACCCTTTTAGGGAGTAGCTTTGTTCTGTGAAAGTCTGTATCATATTGGTGTTGGCATTTTGTGGATATGAATTGGGTGTCATCAAAATCACACATTATTCAAATCAAGCTAATATTAGAGTTATCAAACCAAAACCATACTAAAACTAATAGATAAACTCATAAGGTAGTGTTATGGAATATACCAGGGGTATTTAAGGACGTGTAAAAATTTTGAAGTCTGCTTGAATATTTCCTTAGGATGGCGATCGCGGTCTTTGGACCACAACCGTGATGATATAATTGTGGTCATCGAAATCGTGATCGCGGTACTTGAGACAAGAATTACATCCTCTATGCAGTGCTCAAAATGAGATTATAACCCTAATTCTTTGTTTCAACTAGGCATGACAACATTATAAATTCTTAACTAAATCCTAGAATGTGTAATTGTCGCCCCTAAACTTCAAAGAATTTAAACTAAATTAATTGTGGCATTCAGTCGAACACATGGTGTACATGATATTTCAACCTTTTAAAGCTTAAATTTGGGTACTAAGGACTTCCCCATCAGTGTGAACTCCTACTATAACAGCCAGCCACAATAGAAATTGAGTAGGCATGAATTTAGCAATTGAAAACACTATTAGGCCATTTTCTACACTACAAGTCCTAAGCATATGATGATAACAAAGCCAAGGAAATTGAGATAATTTACTAAACTAGAGGATGCACGAGATGAGTTGATATTTGAAAATACAATGCAAAGCTAAAAATTTGAGAGTATTTTGAGATAATAATTGGAATAATTGCATGGGGGAAATGGAATTTGGACATTTTTAAGCTGATAAGTCCATAATAGCGGTCATTGTTCTGCGGCCGTGATCGCGCGAGTCCTTGATCGCAGAGGCATGGGCTAAGTTCATGATAAGTGAGACCAGATAACTATGGTTATTGCCTTTTCTGTTCAATCCAAACTTGCTAATTCATACTTTTCTTTCTCAAATTCAATCAAAATACCCCATAGCACAATATTTTATGGATTATGTATGTGCTAAAACTTAGACGAAATTTACTCTAGCATGCTCAATTAAAAAGGATATGTGCCACTTTTTGGTGGCGTAATGGGTTGCTTCCCATCGAGTGATTAGTTTTGCATCACAACACGATGTCTCTACTCTTTCTTTTTGTTTGTCCACTTAGAAAATTAGAATCTCCGTCCCAGATTTTGGTCAATATGCAGTGACCGATAGAGGAATAGAAAATTCAAATTTTCTAAGATGACACTTGGAAGAGGTGATAAAATGGCAAGCAAGCTTTGATCTCGCCATTTGGAAGACTTGAATCTTTTACCTAACTTTACATCTATCTTTCAAATTGGCCCTATAGGTAGAAGAGTGTACATCATAGTACATTCCTTGTACATCAAAAATTGAATTCCTTGGACATTGATGGATAGGGTTCCATGTGCTCCCCTGGAATGTTAAACTTCAACATATAAGAGTTAGACTCTGCATACCCCCAATCCTCTAATTGTTCAAAGGTATGTATACTTATCACATCCTCTAATCCTAATAATCAAAAGTGGGTTGAACGAGGTCCAACACCTAATTTTGGGTTAGCCTCCTCCAAAGCATTGTCACCCTGAAATGAACTAGAGTCATCATAAGATGTTTGCATTGATTCTTCTTTTGACTCTAGTTCCATTTCTTTTATTTTGTCTTCTTCCTTATCGTATGATCCGGGTTGTTGGGAAGTCCCCGAGGAGTCTTTGATACCAAGCCCATCATCATAGATTGGTTTCTCTTCTTAATAAACCTCCTCTAGGAAATAGGCATGGTTGTAATATTTGTAAGAATCATGTTCTTGCCAATTCCGTTGCTTTGACATTGCCCATTCGAACACCCCATAGGATTGATGTAAGTATTGCACATTCTCCATGGTTATAGTCACCCCATCCAAAATGGTTTAAAGCAATGGTCCAAGACTAATGGATTTGGTTTGTTGCTCCTCCTCCTTCTCATCATAACGCCTATCAATCTCATCAAAAGAACTAGCATTTCGGTTAGTATATATAATGACCCGATAGTAAACCTTGGGCGTCACACGGTGCTTACAGTCCCGAGGGACCACAAGCTAACCTATAAGCTAGCACCTATTGTGAGCACTAGATAACATGATCATACATGGAGAAGAATATTGACATGCCATAATGTTTTAATAATTGAATTCAAAACTAAAATATGAGTCTATAGAAAAAACTGACTAAACTTGATAAAATAATAATAAACTTAATAACTAACTGTAATGTCTAAATACTTAATAACTGACTCTAATGTATGATAAGCCTCTGAAACCAGATCACTATGAGTTCAAGGGACAGTCCCCAACTAACTCCAACTAACTAATAAAATGATACATGAAATAAAGTAAGTCTATCCTCAAAGTATGAGGACTCACCACTACTACTGCTGAGGATCTGATAAGTCTAATCGCAACCCAGGAATTGAGTATCAAAACCTAGGATATAATACATCATAGCGTAAAATAAAAGGTATATGATTAGTACTTTCAATGTACTGGTATGCTAAATGAGGTAGGCTGATAGGGATAGTTTCATGAACAGAACTAAAATTAACTTAATATGCATGTAAATCATGGAGTAATGAATAGAGAGCAAGAAATATATAGGTAATGGGAATATGTGGAAATCTGTAAATACTGAGTATGCATCAAAATCTATAAATACTAAGGATGCATGACTAAGCATATAAAAGGAACTGAGTAAAATCTGTAAACTGAAATACCGAAATAACTAAAATTTGTATGCTTTGGTCAAACAATACTAAGACTGAATAACTGAACTGGGACTGTAACTGAGACTGTATCTGAGACTGTGGGAGATATCATCTTACTGACATTCCCTAATTTGACCTAATCGGGGTCCAACCTATAACCCCAGTTGGAAACATGTTAATACCGTCCCATGGGTACTAACACTGGCTGTGTGGATCCACTAAACTAATAAAATGTCCAAAGGACTAAGGGTGTCAAGCCGGAATTGACGGGTGACCCCTATGAAATAGTCAATCCTAATCTGACAGGTAACTTCTCATATCCTACGCTAGATACGTAGTTTTGGAGTATAGGGACTAATACTAATAACTCTGCCTATCTGATGGAGAAGTCGCCACCCCTATACTCGCTCGGTGCTAAATACTACTCCCAACAGAAAGACACTGAAATACTTCACTGTTCTTAGTTTAACAGACGGATATTTGACTATTCTGATAATCCTCATAGAATGTTTTAAAGACTATTCTGTAATGTACTGAGACTAGACTAAATAAACAAATATGGTTTTCAGGTATTCAATACCCCCAGGACTCCAAACAACAACAGTAAAATGACAATAAAGCTTGGGGACAAAACATTAAGGCTTTTATTAAATCAATCACTATTGTAGGCATTTTATCAAACACTTTAGTTCATGGTTTAAAACAATCAGAGGAATGTCATGGAACTTATAGAAGTAGTATGAATTTGATATAATGTATTAAATCATAGTTTAATTCAATAAATAATAATATTAAAATATGGACGATTGAATAATAACAATAATTTCATGGTAACATGGTATAAAATCAATAGTACATGGAGCTTCATGGATGAAATCATAATTTAAAATCAAATAACTTGAAATTTTAATAGGTTACTTGGACTCCACGGATGAAAGAAATTCATGGATGAACAGCTAACATACCTTAACTGATGAATTATTTGAAGTTCTTGGGGAATTTTTAAGGGTTGGCCTTGAATTTAAAAGTTAAGGTTTGTCTTTTAGAGAGAAAGCTATTAAATTTTGGGGAAAAATTGAGTGAATAATGAACTTATAAAGATTTTATGGCATAAATATCACACCTGGGTGGATTAAAATAACGGAAAAGGCCTATTTTAACTTTGGGAGACACTTTTAATTTTCGTCAAATTTTTTTGAAAAACACCACTAGCGCAATCAGGTGCTATCGTGCCGTATCACTGGAATCGGACAATTGGAAAAATGCACAGTGGCGTGACGCGGTGCAATTTCATTATCATCTTGTTTGTAACTAGGAATCTTACCACGACATAGTGGTATCGCGTGGATCACTGGAAATTGACAATTCTGAACAAAGCCTGTAGCGCGACGCACCAACATTGCGGAGGCCCACTAAAATTTGCCGAATAGGAAATTGGCCTGCTTTACGACGCGCTAAGGGTTAAAATGATGGGTTTTAATGAATGAAACTTAAAATCATCATAACTTCTTACCCGGTTATTGGATTTGGGCAAATTTTATATCATTCGAAAGCTAATTGAATTTCTTACGTAATGGAAGGCTCTAAACTGGAAAATAATGAGTGTTTTAATTTTTTTTAGGGAAATATGCCATAATATAATATCTCTCCCTTAGGATCATTTGTCCTCGAATGAGGCTGTTAAGCTGAGGGGAAACTGATGAACTGAGCTTACACACTAAATATGTATATCTGATGCATGGATTGCATGACTGAACTGATTTATAATGGTACGACTGGCGTGAACATGATGTGCAACTGAAACTGAGCATGATAGAGAGAAATCTTTAGAAGATTAGTACTTTATACTTAATCTGGATTTGCAGAGAAGACATGAGGGAACTTGGTCTGCATATCTGCTTCTGCTTCCCAAGTGGATCCCTCAACAGAATGATTCCGCCAAATAACTTTGGCCAGTTGAAATTCTTTGTTCCTTAGTTTACGAAGTTGATCATTAAGAATTATGACTGGGACTTCCTCAAAGGAAAGACTGTTCTGATAATCTACACTTTCTTAGGAAACAAATACAGCTGGATCACCAATACACTTTTTTAACAATGAGACATAGAACACTGGGTGTACTGAGGCTAAATCTTAAGGAAACTCAAGCTCGTAAGCTAACTTTCTGAAATGATTGAGAATTCTAAAGGGAACAATATATTAGGGATTGAGTTTCCCTTTCTTGTCGAATATCTTCACTCCCTTCATGGAAGAAAATTTCAAATACACAAAATCACCAACCTAAAACTCGAGATCTTTTCTCCTCACATTGATATACAATTTCTATCGGCTCTAGGCAGCCCTAAGTCTTTCTTTGATCAAAGGAACCTTTTATAACGCATCAAACACCAAGTCAGGCCCTACTATTGTGGCCTCACCTACTTCAAACCAACCAATTAGAGATCTATATCTCCTACCATAGAGAGCCTCAAATAGAGCTATACGGATACTGGAATGATAGTAGTTATTATATGTGAATTCAATCAAAGGAAAGTGGTCATCCCATCTACCTTTAAAATCAACTATGCATGCTCTCAATATATCTTCTAGATTCTGAATGGTCCGTTATGCTTGACCATCTGTCTGAAGGTGGAAATCCATACTGAGATGGACTTGGGTACCAAGACCCTTTTAGAATGCTTTCCAAAAGTAAGATGTAAAATAGGTACCTCTATCTGAGATTATAGATAAGGGAACACCGTACAACTTGACCAACTCTTTGAGATAGAGTTTGGTATAGTCCTTGTCTAAATAAGAGGTTTGGACTGGGATGAAATGAGGTGATTTGGTCATTCTATATATGATAACCCATATAGAATCATACTGATGATGAGTACAAGGCAAACCCGTCACAAAGTCTATGTTAACTTCCTCCTATTTCCAAGTGGGAATATTGAACTCGTGCATGGAGCCACTAGGCATCTGGTGCTCAATCTTAACTTGCTGGCATGTAGAGCACTTAGCCATAAACTCTACAATATCCCTCTTCATCCTACTCCACCAATAGATCTCCCATAAATTGCGGTACATCTTAGTGGCCCCTAGATGAATAGAGGTACGCGCACTATGTGCCACTTTAAGAATTCATTGCCTCAAGTCATCTACACCAGTCACACATAATCTACCTTGACAGCACAACACACCATCTCCTCCTTGGGAGAAAATCTCCAATTTCTGGTCACTGACTGATTCTTTCAACTTAACTAGACTGGGATCTCTATCATGCTTTTTCCTCACCTCAGACACCAGAGATGATTCTGAGCTACTCTGTACCCATAAACTACCCTCTGCTGAATCAAGTAAGCGGACACCTAGTCGGACAAGCTGATGGACTTCCTAAGCTAACTTTTTCTTACCATCCTAAACATGAGCAACAATACCCATAGAAGAAGAAGTTATCTGGAGGCATAGGCCATGATCTTACCTCTCTGCAAAAGGACATAATCCAAACCTACTCTGGATGCATCACAGTACAGAACAAACCCATCTGCACTATCTCGCAAGGTAAGAACTGGGGCTAAGGTGAGTCGAGTCATCAACTCCTAAAAACTATTCTCGCGAGAATCTAACCACTGAAACTTAACTTTATTCAAAGTCAATCTAGACAAGGGGGATGTAATAGATGAAAATAATTCAATAAATCGATGGTAATAGCCATCTAAACCTAAGAAAATCCTGTTGCTTGATGGAGAGATAGGTCTAGCCCAGTTTCTCACCGCTTCAGTCTTTTGAGGCTCAACTCTAATGCAACCACTAGAAATAATATGGCTAGTAAAAGCTACTGATCTTAGCTAGAATTCACACTTACTAAATTTAGCAAAAAGCTGGTGAGCTCTAAGAGTCTGGAACACTATTCTGAGATGGTCTGCATGATCATTTTTGCTATGGGAATAAATAAGAATGTTATCAATACTATGATGAACATGTCCAAGTACTGCTTTAACACTCTCAACAAGTCCATGAAAGCTCCTGGGGCATTCATGAGACCAAAGGACATAACTAGAAATTTGAAGTGACCATACCGAGTTTGGGAAGCTATTTTTGGAATGTCAAATTCTCTGACTCTGAGCTGATGATATCCTAATCTGAGGTCTATCTTTGAAAAATAGCTGGCACCCTGAAGTTGATCAAACAAGTCATCGGTTCTAGGAAGTGGATACTTATTCTTGACTGTGACTTTGTTCAACTAACGGTAGTCTATGGACATTCTGAGAGAACCGTCATTCTTACACACGAATAAAATAGGTGCTCCCTATAGGGAGATGCTGGGTCTGATGAATCCTTTATCTAAAAGATCCTTTAATTGTTCTTTTAGCTCCTTAAGTTCAGCTGGAGTCATTCTATATGGTGGAATAAATATGGGCTGAGTATCAGGAAGTAGGTCTATTCTGAAGTCGATTTCCCTTTAGAGAGAAACTACGCGAAGATCTTCAGGAAATATATCTGAGAATTTATTTACTGTTAAAAATGACTCAATAGTTGATGTTTCTGAGTTAGAGTATTTTACTCAAACAAGGTGGTAAATACATCTCTTTGATATCATCTGCCTCACTCTAAACAAGATAGTAAATCTACCTCTTTGATATCATCTGCCTCACTCTAAGGTACAAAATCAACTGACCCCTAAGAGCTGTGGTACTACCCCTCTATTCAAAGACTAGTTCATTTGGGAACTAAAAATAAACTACTTTGTTTCTACAATTGACTGAGGCATAGCATAAGTAGAGCTAATCCATGCCAAGAATAATGTAAAAATCCATCATCTCTAACTCCATGAGATTAATTGAGTTAACTTTCTGAGATATTATGATCGGAAAGTTCCTATATACCTGTCTGACTATAATGGAAACACCTACTGGGGTAAACACTGGAAAGGGCTCTACTAGAATTTTGGGACTAACTCTAAAATTAATGGATATCTATGGAGTTATAAAAGAAAGAAAAGCTCCAAGGTCTAGTAAGGCATAAACATGTAAGTGAAAGACCTTCAACGTACCAGTAACTATGTTTGGAGAATTTTTCTGATATTGGCAGGAATGAAGAGCATATAATTTGTTTCGATGTTGACCACTGGTAGCACTAAAGGAAACACCCTGCTGAGTTAGGCTACCAGATGGAACTGATGACTAATGGGACTAGCCCTGTTGGCGCACATCCCTACCTTTTTTAGCAACTACCTGACACTCTCTAATCAGATAGCCTGGCTTACCACAACTGATGCACACATCTCTACCCACTCTA
>NW_025829801.1:368286-424988 GCF_002878395.1 Capsicum annuum | reverse complement strand
TTCGTGTGAAAGGCCGTGTACACGTAGGGGTAGTCATAACCGTATCACTGCTGCTAGCTCAAGATCATATGTTGGATAATTTTTCTCATGTCACCACAATCGTTTTGAGTCATATGCTATTACTTTACCATGCTACATCAAAACACATCCTAAGCCAATTCTTGAAGCTCATAATACACTACATACCCTTCTGTGGCTTCCGAAAGTACCAATCTGGGTGTAGAAGTCAACTTATTCTTTAGATCTTGGAAACTCTTTTCACATGTGTCATTCCATTGGAACTTTGAAACTGTGTGTGTTAGATCAGTTAAAGGTGCAGAAATTGAAGAAAATCCTTCAACAAACCTTCTATAATAACCTACTAACCCAAGGAAACAACGAATCTCTGTAGGTGTTGTAGGTCTTGGCCAGTTCTTCATAGCTTCTATATTTTGAGTATCAAGATTTATTCCTTCATTATATACATGTAACCTTTAGAAATCATTCTTTTTGCCTTAAAATAAGAAATAAATTTACCTCTTAGCGTACCAATATTACCTCTCCATTCAAGGACTACCTCTCTTGGAAAATGAAAATGCATCCTCTTAGTTCGGCAATCTATTATGATATAACAAAAATCCATCCAATCCATACCTATTATAACATCAAAATATACCATTTCTAACTCAACAAGGTCAGCCATTGTATCGCGACCACAAATAGTTATTATACAATTCTGATACACTCTCCTTGCTATAATAGATGGATCAATCAGTGTAGACACTTCAAATGGCTTTACTAGCAATTCTGGAATTATTTTGAACTTTACAGCAACCAATAGAGTGATATATGATATTGTAAAAACCAGATCAATTAATTCATATACATCATGTGATAGGATGGACAATGTACCTGTAACCACATCTAGAGAATCCTCTAAATTTTGTCGATCCGCTAAAGCATATGTACGATTGTGAACTCCACTAGAGATAGTTGCTCATTTAGCACCTCTTCTACAACACATGGTTTGTACACCCCTACCTGACTAAGGCACCGACGATTATCATGCAATGGATGATCCAGTAAGTCATGCCATGCCACCTATCCCCTTTATAGGCATTATCTCATTATATGCCTCGGCGTACTACACCAAAAGGAAGCATTTGTCCTAGACCAACATAAACCTAAATGAAGCTTTCCACATTGTTTACATGGTTACCGAGAAGGTCTTCATTAGATCATACTCCTTTTCTCTTGATACCCCACTATTCGTGAACTCCGACTCTCACTTCTTTGACAAAATTGATTTCCTTTAAACCCTTGAAACAGTGATGGAACACTACTTGTAGAATAAAAAGATAATGGCCTAGGCGGTTTATTTGAAAACCGAGGCCTAAACTCTCCTTGGGATGCCATAAACTTCCCCATAGATCTGGCCCTCTTGGAATACCCTTTTTCCAATTCGTGTGTTCTTCTTTGCCTCTGTTCCTCAATTTTTTGTGCAAAATCTTGTATCCTATCTATGTCTATGTCTTTGTTCAAAGTAGCAATAGTACAATCTATAACCAAATATGTATCCAATCTATCCATATATCAATGAACTCTATCATCCATAGTAGTTAACACATTGGGAGCATACCTAGACAAAGAGTTAAATTGGAGGTTGTACTCCCTCACATCCACTGAAGGTGCATCGATACCCCTAGATCATTTCCAGTCTTTATACCAAAATATAGCCTTCCCTTTGAATCTATATGCTGCTAGATCAATTGTCTCTTTACCCGATACATGCATGACATCTAGAGCCCGTTGGATTTGATCAGTAAAGTCTTGTGGGTCTTCATTAATATCTGATCCAATGGATGTGGAAGGATCTAGATTAAGGAAATATTATGTCCATAGGCTAACTGCCCTATCTAGCCACTAAAACCTGTGGTTGTAATAGTGTGTCCTTGAGATTTTCTAACAACTATACGAGCCAAAAATTGCACAACATTCCTTAGATCTTGCTCACTAGGATTAATAGGTGGTTCTGAGGATGTGGTTCTTCTCCTTCTTATCTCTTCTGGAGATGGAGAAGTAGAAGAAGTTTCAATTACAAACTTGAGCCTCACTTTGATAAACTCGCTTAGGTGGTAACTTGCTGGTTTGTTCTTCAGCTGCCACATCTATTTGCTTACCTGTATTCTTACTCGCTCTTGTAACCAACATCTTTACAATAATAAGAGAAAAAATAGATTAAATGGTTAAATTGACTTCACCTACAATATGGGCTATTGCATGATCCAAGATATGAAGAAAAATAGAAAACCACTAAATATCCCATAGTCTCCTTTTTATAGATGTGGAGCACAAAAAACCCATAAGAAAGACTCTACATAGACACGACTTTTCAGTCTTCCAAGGATGACCTGCTCGGATACTATGTTTGCCATGCCTCAAATCCCATTAGGGCGGATAGGCACCCATAGGCATAAGGACCGGGAGAACCAACCTATAACCCTATAAATCTTATGTATGTAAATATAATAACCAAGGGTTATACCAAATATGATACAATGCATCAATAAGAATAACCACGTAGGCAAGCGCCAAATTATATGCAATACTTAGCCGTTGGGGACACAACATCTAAGAGATAAGAAATTACCATAATTAATTTTACATTGGTCTACAAATCGTCTAAAAGAAACACAGAAACTTAGCTAAGGTCGGGACAAACCCCCTTCAGACTCATAACTTCTGTACAATACCAAAATATAAAAAACAGACTCGGAAAGCCCCGAATCAATCAATAGATGCTATATATAATGCACTCCTACTGAGAAGGTGTATTTTATAAAGCACCGATACCTGCAGCATGAAATACAGGTCCCCCATAAGAGGCATCAGTACAAAAGTATGTACTAAATATGTAAGGCTAAAAGTAACCACACATAATGTAAGAGCTCAATGGAAATAAAATACAAGTATAAAAATAGTGCTACTAGACCAATTTTATGTATAATTGTAGGGTCAAGTACATTACATTTCTTTCATCATTTTACCTTTCTTACTTCATAATCTCTGTAAGCCATATGATATAAATAACCAGCTGATCAGTGGTAAATAGATAAATTGGGATCGGCCCATACTACGCTTACACCCTTGAGCTGCCACCCGTAAATAAACATAAGTATCATCCCATGATAGGCTTACACCTACCCATAAATAAATATTTGGGTTGGCCCATGCTAGGCTTATGCCCTTGATCCGCCTCCCGTTACAATACAAATTACGTTACTTTGTTTATTTAGCTTTTGAGATTGTTACTTTGGTGGTCATAGCATTAACGTACTTTGAAACAATAATCTACCAATAAGAGACATCTGAATAAACTCTTAATGCAATGTCAAAGAGGTCTAGGGCAGATTGTAAATGAATGAGATGTTTAAGAGAAAAAAATAACATGCAGGTCTTGTTTGACTTAAATGAGAACTCTTGAGACTTTCTAGTGAATGTAAAAATACAGACTCAATAATAAGCATATAGTGAGGCATTTTAATACATTAGGGATCGGGAACAAGGTTAATAGCTAGATAGGATATCAAGTGCTGCTATTTGGTACTATTTACTATGGGAAATCTTTAGAAGCTTACGTTGTACCAAAAGTATTGGATTTCATGCCAAAGAATATGACATAGAGTAGCCTTACATACCTGGTCGTACAACTTCAATACTAATCCAACTTGACTTCTCACCTTTTAGATTACTTATCTACAATAAAATATATGGTAAACTAATATTTACAAGCAACTGACACATCTTTTTTACCCTCCAATTAGATCCAAATACGTACAGTTTCTTTCAAGATCAGCCAAAATAACTTTGACTTCATTACACCCTTCAAAATGGTACACAAACAAAATATGTAATAAATGTGCACAATAATTAACTCAGTAGTGAACCACCACACCTTTCATCTATATTTCAATATGAACTAATCACACCTTTCCCCAACATCAACCTGGCAGCCCCCAACATATAAACACAAAAAAGCCTTAAATCCCTTTTATTATAGCGATCAATTATTAAACTCGTCATCTCTTGAGTTCTCAATGAAAACACATCCATAATTCACTCTTAAATTCATATATAAGGAGAACAAAATGGAGAAGTCACCTTACCTCAATTCTGTAACTTATTCTTTTAATTTGAACTCCTTAAGAACTTTAGCTTTCACTCTCCTTCACACTTTGAACCAAAGAAGTAAATATATCTCTTAATAACAATGAAAAATCGAGCAGTTAGCTTACTTTATATTCTTCGGTAGACTTAAATTTCAGCATAAATAGCATGTTTTCCTAATCTTCTATGGGAGAATTATGCTAAAACTTAAGTATTTTAACTTTCCTTGTCCTACAAAGGTTGGGGTTTCTCCAAGAACCCTAAAAGAAAATATAGGGCTGATCCTAGTTGTTTTAAAGAAAATAGAGAGAATTTGTGAAGTATAACCTTTTTTGTGACAAAAGAATGAGGAAAAAGGACCAGTAACTAGGCCTTACAAAGGCCCTATTATGGAAATCTAGTTGGCTGTATTTTTGGACCACAAAATTGGTCAAATTGATCCAAGAAGGTGATGAACCTACTTAAGTGTTCAAGATGCTCAAAATTTCAAAGTAGGTGATCCACCTACTTAATTAATTCTTAGTTGGGCTAAATTAAATTTGGCCTTCGAAGATTTGAGTATTGGGTTTTTTCTCTATCTTCTTCATTTTTACTTAATTTAGGCCAAATGAGTAAATTAATATAGGTCTAAATCTGATCCATAGCCTTGGACCCTTTCACTTGGTCCAAATAGCTCTAGTAGGTGATCCATTTACTAGCTTTATTAAGCCAAGAAAGCACCTCCACAAAATACTCTATTTTCACTTCTTAGTCCCTTTAATCTAACTTAAAACTTGTATATACTTGGTCACATTAAACATTAGATTCAAATATCGGCTTATGATTCTGAGTTTAATAGTTGTACCGATCTCAACTTGCCCATGTCACCTGAACACGAACGGGCAACGTCTAGAATACCATCTACACTATTAATAATCACATAACAAATCTCATATGTTACCTATACCATAATGCTATACCAAGTTACATATAAATAGAACAAGTACATATAAAGTACGGGCGTTACAACACTGGACCCATAGAGATCATGGGAGAATTATTATGGTAAAGATATTATACACCCAAATTGCACCTCTCTTATGAGAGAGTAAGAAGTCATCATCAAATAAATAACCCAATAAGGTTGGGGTACAACTCCATAGGGAATATAATATTAGTTAAGACTAATTGTGACTTAACCGACTAATAGTCAATAGTTTCCTTTAAATAGGGGGTTTTATCTATCAATCTATCATTAATGTTTCAACTTGGTTTAGAAACTCAAAGCTAAAGTTGTTGTATTTTAAATCAATAATGTAGTAGAACTAGAGGCGTGGTTACGATGAATATTAATATTCATTGAATAATAGTTGTGGTATTGGATGCTCGTGACTTATTAGAAACACTAGATTATCATTATCAACAACTAATCTATTGTTTTTCAACCTACCTAAATATTGAGTTCCCTAATTCTTTCAAACTTAGGAAACCTTCCATTCTCACTTATTTTATCTCGACTTGATTAATCTTGTTACAACATTAACCATTAGATTGAAAAATTATCTTTCCAAATCTTCATTCATAATTCACTACTTCTGGTTGATTTATCAGTTCGAGCAAAGCAACGCAGAGAAAGTTCTATTTTTTGCAACCAATAGAAAACATATAATACAATAGAATTATCAAGAGGCATCCCACAGTCATTTGAATCTCGTCCAACTATTGATTCAAAGAAGTAATAATCATAGCTCCCAAAACTCTAGTTGTGGGAGTTATTTCCTAACGAAATAGAAAAGGATATCACATATTGAATTCATAATTCAAAGTAATTAAATTTAAAGAATATGAAATCAAATGTTGTTCTCTTAAAAGTTTCACCAGAAATTTTCCAAAACTAAATCAACAATTAACAATTGAATTCAAAACTTTAGAGCCATAAACTCGTCTTTTGAATAAGTTCAAGATGCCCCATGAAACCCTAAAAGCTGCTATAAATTTCCAAAACTTTCAGAATTTGAAATTCAAAATCCAAAAATTTCACATAAAAATTGATGATAAGGTTGACAGCTTGTCATCTTTTTGAGAGCTTGTCAACTTGAGTC
Organism: Capsicum annuum; assembly: GCF_002878395.1. Classification (NCBI taxonomy): domain Eukaryota; kingdom Viridiplantae; phylum Streptophyta; class Magnoliopsida; order Solanales; family Solanaceae; genus Capsicum; species Capsicum annuum. Next base: position 418,761 of record NW_025829801.1, on the reverse strand, counting down.
TTCAGCAACTATAATCTATTTACAGGTGACAACTACTGTGATAGCTTGTCAATATGTTGACGACTTGTCACCCAAGTCGTCAAATACATTCTTCAGCAGCTACAAACAATTATAGGTTAAAAACAAGCTTGATAACTTGTCACTTGGTTGACATCTTATCAACCAAGTTATCAACTAATTCCTTCAGCACATAGGTCTTATTTCTACTTGACGTCAAACTTGATAGCTTATCACTTAGTTGACAACTCGTCTACCAAGTTGTAACTTGAATATTGAACACTCTACTTCCAGCTGATGACTAAGGTGATGAATTATCAATCCATTGATTACTTGTCACATCTAGTCACCGAACATAACTTTTTGTTCTCTTTATTTGGTTTTCTAAAATCTTGACCTCTCCTACATAATTAAGCAAAATACAATCAAAAACATCATATTTTGCTTTAGAACATACAAGTATACCAAGTTAAAATCCTTAAAAGTGTTGTAACAAAGCCAGCACATCAACACCCTTAACTTAATACACTTTCTTATCGTCAAGCAACTACATAATACAGTACTATGCACACAATTAGAGCATCAAAAAATAGAGTAGAACTTCTATATTTTTTTATTCGAACTCATTAAGAAGAATGTGATCTTTTCCTGCCAAGTGACACAAGATTCCTTGCTTATCATTGATGTTCAAATAGATAAAGAACTACCTAAACTCAAAGTATTTAATCAAATGGTCAGCAATTACAAGTACTATTCTCATGGCCTCACATAGAAGAAAAAATTTCCTTACTCCAAATAACACTTGTTACTCTTAGGAACTAGACATCAAATCTCTCACCCTCTGGAAAAAGTTTCAAATTGTGCACCTACAATGCTATAAGCTTTCCCTACCATTTCGTTTGGGACATCTAGTAGTCAAACTAAGCACTGAAGGTCTTTCTTAGCTTGAAATGAAGGTTTAAGTTCTGGAAAGGTCAATTTAGGATTAGTCACTTAGCCTCCCTTTTTTCCATTTACACCAATGGCTATAACCATGCTTATTCATTTGTATTATTCTAACAAACAACTTTTATGAATTGGTTTCCCTCTTAGAAATCCCAATCAGCACCATTTATTTATTTATTCATTCATTTTTTCTTTTTATTTGAATATTCCAACTTTCATAACATCTTTCATACCTTCCAATCATTTTCTCATCTACTGTAGCCACACTCAACTTAGGTGATTAGCCTGAGTTGATGTGTATAATGTATAAAGAAAGAACTAGGCTAAAACAAAGGTTTAACTGCGGAATTAATAAAATGTGGTTAGGTTATGTAACAAAAAAAAGATCTAATGACTCAAAAGGGGATAAAAGGGGATCTATTATAAACTTATGGGTTTTTGGGTTTACTTGTAAAAAATGGCCTGTGATCATTTTTCAGATGACTACTTGCAACCTAACAGAATGACTTGGGTGAGTTCTAGATGCACGCACACAGTAAGAAAATATATACAAAACCTAACATTCTCATGGCGTGGAATTTTAATGCCATCACAAAATATTCAACCAATACCCAAGCATAAATAAAGATTGCCATATTTGTATTCTTTCGTAGACAGAAATGGTTTTCTCATTACCTATCACCAATCTCACAAGAAAAAATATTTCATGGGTTCACAATTTCAAAACTTTTAGAATGTTTAACACTGAAGTTGCTACTCAGTCATATCAATTCTTCTTTCATACATAACAAAACAAAAAACAAAACATAAAATTCTAATATATGAACCATAAATCAAACATAAACTACTAAACATGTTGGTTCCCTAGATAGCCTCAAGGTCATAGAACACAAGCAATACACCCTTGAGGTTGCAAGTATCCTCACCCCTACAACTAAAAGTATGCATTATCCTCGATGCATTATTATTGAAACTTAAGAACAAGGGTGGTGACATACCTGCAATGCCTTAAGCACTTATGTCATAATCCGCTAATTATGATGATTAATCATCAGCAGTATGAAAATCAATAGCAGAACCAGGCTCCACTAATGCATCCATAATATTATTTGGTGGAGTAAGGTACTCCCCAAAAGTCTCAGAAGGCCCACTAATAGAGGCTCCCAAAAATCTAGCATGTAGTTCCTCTTCTCTTGGTTCACTTGTCTCTTTTGACTTTCCTAGTGCTTCTTTCATTTGTTTTCCCTTCCTTCTTTTTTTTTTCTTTTCAATTCTCTTATGCTAGTCACTCTCACTTCTTTTTCTCTTTCCTTTACCTTTTTGATCAACTGGTTCATCTTTATAATCAACATCAGTAATTGAGACTACACACATTTCTCTTTGGTTATTTTATTAATTGACAAACATCAAAACTCACTACTTTATAATTAAGCCTGAATTTTAATTCATTCAACACAATATCAACTACAATTCTCCTAATTGCTAAAAATGGCCTACCACAAATTATGGGCACTTTAAAGTCCATTTTACAATAAAGAATTACGAAGTCTATAGGGAATATAAAGTTAGCCACCTTTATAAGTACATCATATACAATCCCCACCGGTCTCTTCACCAATCGGTATGCCATCAATAGTTGCATAGTAGTTGGCTTAGGATCTCCCAAAATCATCTTTTTAAAAATTGCTAATGGCATAAGGTTGATGCATGCTCTACGATCACAGAGTGCTTTAGCAAAGTTAAATGCTCAAATTATACCTGAAATAGTGAAAGCTCCCTGATCAGATTTCTTTTACACTAGAGATCTAGTAGCAATAGCCGTATAATGATGAAAGTTATCCACAGGCTCATTTTTGACTATCCTATTCTTTTTTATAAGGTCCTTCATATATTTAGCGTATCCCGACATTAGTTCTAATGCCTTAATTAAAGTCACATGCACTATCAACTATTTCAGCATATCCATCAATATGCTAAACTTATCCTTAAAGGATTTCTTTTTCAATCTTTGTGGAAATGGAGGTGGTAGCTTTGGGATTTTCGCTGCAGTAGCTTTTACCTCCTTTCATTTTCCTAGTTCCATATCACTAACCTATTTTTTGTTAGATGATTGTTCCACTTTTGCACTCTTCTTTTCTAAATCTTTTATTTTTCTAGCCTCTTTTGGATATCCATCATGTACTTCATTTTCTACTCTCACATTATCACTATGACAAGGTATTCTTAGGACTGAATCAGATAACATCTTTCCGCTTCTAGTGGCAATATCCATACACAATCCATTATTTCTGAGGTTTTGAACTGTATCACTATGTAAATCCAACTTTTCTTTGTTTGAATGCTACTGATAATTGGCTCATCTTCTGCTCTAATTTTTTAATAGAAGTGGAGTGTGAGTCAACCAACTAACTTATGGTCAACAATTCACTCTTTATTTCCCTAAATCTACCATCTATTGACTCTAATCTTTTTAACACTTCTACCATCATATCCTCGATAAACATTTCCCAGAATTGTTTGCAACATTATCGTGGCTATCAGGTGGTACATACAATCCCCTTCTATTGTTTTTATTCTACTAATCTCCTTGATAGTTCCAACCTTAGTTCCCTTAGCCACTAGCCTGAAAACCTCCCTGGTTATGCAGGTAGTTATCCTCCTCCTCAATGTATGATTAAGCTCTCTTACTGTGTGACCCTATGACTTTTACCTTTGTACATTCCCTTATAACAAATATTTTATGTGAAGATCCATTCAGTTTTTATGTGAGCCATATCCTGATCATACTCATCTTCTCTCCTACATTGTTCTATTGATATCCCGCTAGAACTAGTATTTCTTTCTACCTCTGAATCCCTGTTATACCAAGATCTACTTGTCTTAGTCATCTTTTCTAACATTTCCACAGCCTCAGTAAATGTAAGCTCCATGAAATCTCCTCCTACAACATTATCTATAACTATCTTTGAAATTAAATTCAATGTCCTATAGAATGTTTCCATCAAATGCTCGTCATTCATGTTATGTTTGGGCATTGCGTTAGCTTTTTTTGGAATCTTACCCATGTCTTATGAAGAGATTCATTAGGAAATTGCCTAAAGTTGCAGATCTTATCCCTCAACTGTAACATTCTACAAGGCAGGAAGAACCATTCTAAGAAAGATCCTTTTAGTTGCCTTCAGTTTGTTATAGAATCGAGCGCCAACTCATTCAGCCATATAGTTGCCTTCCCAGACAGAGAGAGTAAAACAATCTCAGACGAATAGTATTTTTTCCCACTCTAGGATTATCAAATGACTTACAAAAATTGATGAAATTCACCAAATGCAAATTCGAATCATTACCCAGTAATCCACTAAAAAGTCCTTTCAAGTAGAGTAGTTGGATCATTGTGTCAGTGATATTGAATTTCACCCCAGGAGCTAGAGGTGGTAGAATGATTCCTCCTATAGCTCCAACTTTATCCAAATTAGTGTCATCCTCATCATCTTGGTTAAAAGACACCACAGGCTATTGGTGCACCTTATCTCTTACTTACTAATTCTAATTTATTGGTATAACATTTGAGGTATGTAAGCTATTCAGAGGATCAACCAAATTATCATCACCCAAATCCTTATCATCTGCATTAGGTACATGCTCTGATAAACCAACATTCTGTTGGATAACTTAAGAATTCACCAAAGTAGCCAGTCTTACGGCCTCTTATTGTTCAAATGTACTCTCGATTCTTTGTGGTTTTGGGTTGAAAGGTAATAATGATCCTCCTAATCTTTGGGTTTGTGACATGTATAATAACTAGCCTACAAATATCAAAAACAACAAATAAAAGTAAAATTTGGAAACTTGATGAAGAGTTAATTAACACAGATTTACTTAATTGATAATCGTATTCCCCAGCAACGGTGCCAAAATTTGACACGCCTAAATTACAACTCTCTTATGAGAGAGTAAGCGATCGTCGTCAAATATGTAACCCAACTAGGTCGGTGTCGAATCCCACCGGGAATATGGTGTTAATTAAGACTATTTATAATTTAACCGACTAATAGTCAGTTATTTTCTTTTAATGGGGGGTTTAATCAATCAATCTATTGTTAATGTTTCAACTTAGTTTAGAAACTCAAAGGTAAAGTTACAGTATTTCAAATCAATTATGTAGTAGAACTAGAGTTGTGGTCACTATGACTATTAATCTTCATTCAATAATAGTTTTTGTATTGGATTCCCATGACTTGTGGGAAACACCAAATTATCATTATCGACAACTATTCTAGTGTTTTTCAACCTTCCTAGATGTTGAGTTCCCTCATTCCTTCAAACTTAGGAAAACCTTCATTTCTCACTAATTTTATCTCAGGTTGATTAATCTTGTTACAATATTACCCATTAAATGGAAAAATTATCTTTCCAAAACCTCGTTGATAATTCACTACTTTTGGTTGATTTCTCCGTTCGATCAAAGAAATACAAATCAAGTTCTATTATTTATAACCAATAGAAAACATGTATTTCAATAGAATTATAAAGATGCATCCCACAATTATTTGAATCTCATCCAACTATTGATTCAATTAAGTAATAATCATAGCTCCCACAACTAATTAGTTCCTTATGAAATAGAAAAGGATATCACAGATTGAATTCATAATTCAAAGCAATTAAACTTACAGAATATGAAATCAAATACTGTTCTTCTTTAAGTTTAACTAGAAATTTCCCAAATCTAAATTAACAATTCAGAACTAAATTCAAAACTTAAGAGCCCAAAAAGATGTACACTCATTTTTTGAATAAGTTTAAGATGCCCAATAAAACCCTAAAAGTTGCTATAAATATCCACAACTTTCAAAATTTAAAATTCAAAATCCAGAATTTTTTCTCAAAAGTTGATGACAAGGTTGACATCTTGTCAACTTATTGACAACTTGTCAACCAAGTCATCAACTTGAGGCTTCAACAACTATAATCTATTTATAAGTGACAACTACTGTGAAAGCTTGTCAACATGTTGATGACTTATCACCCCAAGTCTTAAACTATATTCTTCAATAGCTACAAACTATTTAGGTTGATGACAAGCTTGACAGATTGTCAACCAAGTCATCAACTAATTCCTTCAGTACGTAGGTTCTATTTCTATTTGACAACAAACTTGATATCTTATCACTTAGTTGACAACTTGCCAACAAATTTATCACTTGCATATTCAATACTCTGCTTCCTGTTGATGACTAAGCTAATGACTTATCTATTCATTGATGGCTTGTCGCCTCTAGTCACCAAACAAAACTTTTTGTTATCTTTATTTGGTTTTCTTAAATCTTGACCTCTCCTGCATCATTAAGAGAAATATGATAAAAAAAACAACATAAGTTGCTTAAGAATGTACAATTACTCAAAGTTAAAAGCCTAAAATGTGCTGTCACAAAGCAAGGACATAAAGCTACACCTACCCAGGTTAAGGTTTTAAATGCATGCTAAACCCGATTCTCTTTCCCAGTATGGTATATATGCATATATGTATGTTATTGCATATGTTATTTACTTTCGTTTTTTATAATGACATTATATTATACTTATTACTGAATACATTCTATCATTCATCATGCTAACCATCTTCGGGGTCTATTTCCCCAAGTGATACAGTTATCGACCATACTACTCCTTCTGCTAAGTGACTTGGATTTGGGGACAACTAAGAGTCATACTGAAGTGGTGAGCTTCCATACTCTAGAAGACTCCATATTATGATATATTCATCATTACATTATTTTTTCTTCTTAGACATTGGTTTTGTCTATGTTAAGGGGCATGTCCCAACTGGATGTTCTTTGTTTTCGGTTAGAGGCTTCACGTGACTATTATGGGTATGGGCGGTGTAGGTATTGGTGTCAACCTTGGTATTAGTAGTGGCATTTAGGTTGATGCCGATTGAATATTTTGTTGGATGTTTGGTTGGTTATGGTTATGGATTTTATTAATGTCTTTCTTTTATTTTTATTCTATCTTATTATATGTCCAAAATTCTTCCGACATAGGTTGTGGGTTAGTTTTGGTTGGGTATTGGAGGTGATCTCCTGTCCTTGTTGGACTTGAGGCACCCGAATGACTAGGCCCCTGTTCGGGTCGTGTCAGTTATCAACCTTTGAAACTTCAATTATTTGATGGTAAAGGAAACCCAAAGCAACATTTTGCACACTTTGTTGAAACAAGCAAAAATGCTGGAAATTATGGAGATTATCCTGTTAAACAGTTCATGTGCTCTTTACAAGGAAATGCATTTGATTGTTATACTGACCTCAAGTCTGGTTCTATTGATAGCTAGGAAAAATTCAAACATGAATTTCCCAATCATTTGTATAGAACGAGACGTATTGTAAGAATGGTTTAACTTACAAATATGAACCAATATGAAGATAAATACATCATTAAGTTGAATAATCGATGCAGGAACATGAGTATTAATCGTAAAGACAGACTTAGTGAGGCTTTTGGGATAGAAATATGTATTCAAGGAATGCATTGGGGACTTTGTTACATCCCACGAGGCATCAACAAGTCATTTGATGAACTTGCCTCACTCGCTCATGATATGGAATTAAGAATGTCCTCAAGTAGAAATTAAGGACCACCTATTTACGAGGCCTGTAAAGGAAAACACAAATAAGAAGAGAAGTAACGGTGCAAGTTTCTACAAAAGTACAAAAGTAACGAGGCAATGAATGTTAATGATGCACCATTGAGGGTCACCACAAAGCTAAGTAAAAAGAAAAGTATAAAAACCACATTTTTCTAAAATAATGCAAGAAAAAAAAGTATCCGTTTTTGGACTTAGATGTCCCAGCAAGTTTTAAGAATTTCTATCATTTAAACTTTTTGAGTTACCTCAAATGAAGCTATAAGGACTAGTGATCCAAACTACTATAAATATCATCGGTTGTTGGGTCATCCCATGGAAAAATGTTTTATATTCAAGGAAAAGGTCGTGGACTTGTCCCACAAAGGAAAGATATTGCTCAAAGATAAGAAATAAAGTTCTAATGGAGTATTTGTCACTTTTGGTTCAGTTGTTCCTATATTTCTTTGCAACTTTGTTGAAGTGCATAAATGTGATGATGTCCTAATCCCAGCCCGACAAAAGATTATTAAATTTGGCGACTTTGAACCCATCAATGTTAGTACGCCATTGCTCCTTTCTATGATGAATGAAGTAATAGTAAAAGAGGAATTATTAGAGGAAAGACAACCTCTTATTTAGCATGCTAATAATGAAGGATGGATCCTGGTGACTTAGTGGAGATATTGTAAAATGAGCTCACGAAAGGAGTCGAGCAAATAAGCAACAAGAGGAAATATTATCAAAAGACCCCAAAAGAAAATAGTTGAGAAGAATGTGAGAAAGATGAAAATTTAGAGGAATTATCATCCAATTCCTCGTTACCCGGTGACATTGGAGGAATTCTTGTCGAGTTAGTTTAGTGAGGAAATGTCTTATCTTGACGTCAAGACCTCATGTTGTAATATCGATAAAGAAGATAAAAAAATAGGAGACTCATCTCAATCAATACTATCACATCAAGAACCCATTAAGCCTCTTTCTGAAAAAGTGAACACTTTTGATGCAAAGATCACATTTACTGAAGATGAACTCTTGTTGGGTGAGACATCATACAATAATCCCTTGTATATGGTTGGCTATGTGTGCAATCACAAAGTGAAAAGAATTATGATTGATGATGGTTCTGGAGTAAATATTCTCCCAATTCATAATTTGAAAAAGTTTGGAATCTGGTTGGATGAATTGTCTGAATGTCATCTTAAGATTCAGGGATTCAATCAAGGTGGGCAAAAAGCCATAAGTTCTACCAAATTAGAAATTTACATGGGAGATATGAGTTCAAGCGTATCAATGTATGTGATTGACTCAAACACCTTATATAACATCTTATTAGGAAGGCCATGGATACATGATAACAAAGTGGTCACATCCATCCATCATCAATGCTTTAAGTACTTTGGAAATAGAGTCCAAAAGAAGGTAGTTGCTGATGATGAGCCTTTTACTGAAGTAGAAACCCATTTTGTAAATGCAAAATTTTACTTTGAGAAACATATACAAAAGGAGGTAAATGTTGTTGAGGTGTTCCCTATAAAGGAGGTTGATGCTACAAAGAAGAATGATGAGGCAATTGGAGAGGCAAAGGTGGTGGTTGAAAAGAGTGTAACATCTTTTGATGTGAATAAATTACCAAAGATCAATGTCGCACTGTCTAGTAAAAATTTGACTCTAACTACTCATTGTGTCCCAAAGGAAAAGAATGTTGAAGTCCAATCATCTGGGTTGCAGAAAAATATGTTAGGAGGGTTGAATTTTCATATTAAGCAAATCAATGTGATCAATCCACCTTCAAGGTCGGTGAAAGGGTTTGTCAAGTCATCTAATCTTGATCCGCATAAAATATTTCCTGAAAAGCATACAAATGAGGGTTTTGACTTAAATGCCTATAAATTATTGGCAAAAGCTAGATACAATCCTGATAAATCCTTTAAGCTAGGGAATATCTCACCTGATGCATTTAGAGGGCCAAACCATGGTCTAAATCTTACTCAGAGGATGTTGATAGAGAAAGGGTATACCGTCAAACAATCGCGTGAAGGTTCGGTTATAAACAACCATCACTAATTTGTCTATGTATAAATAAAGTGTGTATCAACTACATTGCCCCTAAGGATGATTTTGTAGCAACAACAACAACAAACCCAGTGAATTCCCACAAAGTAGTATTTGGGGAGGGTAAGATTTATGCTATCCATACCTCTACCTCTATAGAAGTAGAGAGGCTATTTCCGATAAACCCCAGGCTCAAGATAAAGAATAGTAAATAAGGGGGATGGGTGACATAAAAGAAAATCAAGAATAAGAAATGATAAAAATAGTAATCATAGAAATATAAAATATGAGAAAATATTGGAGACACAAAATAAGACAAATAGGAACTAAGACATAAGAAAAAGGGCACCCACCTATGTACACAGTCCTAGGGTTACTTCTCCGGCTACACAAGATCTCTCCTAACTGCATGCTACAACCCACACACCTACACTAGCCTTCTACCCTTATTCGCACCCTTCACACCTTCCTATCTAGGGTTATATCCTCAGTCGGCTGAAGCTGCTCTATGTCATGTCCAATCACCTCCCTCTAGTATTTCTTTGTCCAACCTCTACCCCTCCTAAAGACATCCAAAGCTAGCCTCTCACACCTACAAATAGGGGTATCCGCGCCCCTCCTCATCACATGCCCAAACTATCTCAGTCTTCTTTATCATATTTTGTCCTCCACTGAAGCCACTCCCACCTTTTCTTAGATAATCTCATTCCTTACTTTGTCCCCTATAGTAAGCCCACACATCCAACACAATATTCTTATTTCTGCCACTTTTAATTTTAAGATATGGGGGCGCTTGACTAGCCAACACTTCGCTCCATACAACATGGCTGGACGGACTGCCACTCTATAGAATTTGCATTTAAGCTTAAGGGGCACCTTCTTATCAAACAACACCCTCAAGGCGAGCCTCCACTTCATCCATCCCTCTCTAATATTCTTAGAGACATCCTTGTCAATCTTACTATTCCCCTAAATTGTAGACCCAAGATACTTAAAACTGCCCCTCTTATAAACGTCCTGGGAGTCTAACTTCATCACCACTTTGACCTCCTACCTCTAGTCACTAAACTTGCATTCCAAATATTCTAACTTTGACCTACTGAACTTGAACCCCTTAGACACAAGGGTTTGCCTCCAGACCTCCAATTTATCATTCACCCATCCCTCCCTCCCCCCCTCCATATCTCATCAATCAGCACTACATCATCTGCATATAACATACACCAAGGTACCTCGCCTTGAATACTTTGCATCAACACGACCATCACCAACAAAAAAAGGAATGGACTAAGAGTCGATCCCTGATGTAACCCTATCTTGACCGAATACTGCTCTAAGTCTCCTCCCACCGTCCTTACCTGGGACTTCCCTCCATCGTACGTGTCCTTAATAGCTCTGATGTACACCACTGGAACCCTTCTCACCTATAAGAATCTCCAAAAAAACCTCCTACGGGACTCTATCATATGCTTTTTCTAGGTCAATAAACACCATGTGTAAATCCTTCTTCCTTTCTCTATACTGTTCTTCCAATCTCTACACCAGGTGGACTGCCTATATTGTCAAGAAACCAAGCATAAATCAAAACTAATTCTCTAAAATAAACACAACCCTCCTCAGCCTCTACTCAACCACTCTCTCCCAAATCTTCAAAGTGTGACTCAACAACTTAATACCCCTATAGTTGTTGTAATTTTGGATGTCACCCTTGTTTTTATATAAAGGAATCATCGTACTCCATGTCTAAGCCGTAGGCATTCTCGCAGTCTTGAAAATGCCATTAAATAATTAGTCCACGACCTCAAACCTGCCCCACCAGCATACTTCTAAAAATCCACCAAAATCTCATCTGGCCCCACTGCCCTACTTCTTCGTATCCTACGAATAACCTCCTTAACCTTAAAATGCCTATAGTAACAGAAATCACAGTTCTTCTCCAAGTGCTCCATCTTCCCTAACTCAATGCCTCTGTCCACCTCCTCGTTCAAAAGGCTATGAAATTACTCCTACCATCTCTTCTTAATGTGAACATCCTCCACTATAACACTACCATCCTCCCCCCTTAATATACTTCACTTGATCGAGGTCATGACCCTTCTGCTCCCTAGCCTTAGCAAGCCTATAAATGCTCTTTTCCCCATTTTTCTCCTCTAACCCTGCATACAAACTCTCAAATACTACCGATTTAGCAGCCATAACTGCTAAATTAGCCTCCTTTCTTGCTACTTTGTAAACCTCCCTATTCACTCGCTTCTCCTCTTCATCTTTAATCTCAATCAACTTAACATATGCCTCCTTCTTAATCTCCACTTTCTTTATCACATCTTTATTCCACCACCAATCCCCCTTATGATATCCTACCAACCCTTTGAGCCCCCCAACACTTCTCTAGAAGTCTCTGTGATACAGCTGACCGACCTCTCCTACATAACATCCACGTCCCCCATGCACTACTATACCCATAAGCCCCCATATTTTCCCATATCTCTAGTGCACTAACGGTCATCAAGCTACCCCACTTAATTCAAGGATGACCCTCTCCAGATCTTCTGTTCTTGTACTTCTTAATTGACAAGTCCATTACTAGAAGCCTGTGTTGGGTAGAAAGATGCTCACTCAGAATGACTTTACAGTCCTTACATAACACCTTGTCCCCCTTCCTATGTAGTAGAAAGTCAATTTGATTCTTAGCTATCGCACTTCAGAAGCTAATAAGGTGATCTTCCTTCTTTTGAAAACTCGAATTAACTACCACCAACCCAAAATCCCTTGCTAAATCTAATATAGCAGCTCCCTCACCATTCCTATCACAAAAACCAAAAGCTCCATGCACATTGATGTAGCCTCCCAGTAATACCCTAATATAAACATTGATGTCCTCTTCTATGATAATCTTCTTTAAGCTAGGCACGCTTCTCACTACCTTGTCCTAATCCTTCAAAAACTTTTCTTTCCCCTCCTCTTCCAAGACTATCTGTGGTGCATACACACTATACACATGTAATATATAATCCCCTATGACCAACTTAATCTTCATCAACCTATCACTGACCCTTTTAACTCCACCACCTAAATTCTCAGCTTCCCATCCACTAAGATGCCCACTTCATTTTGATGCCTCTCACTCCCTGAGTATCACAACTTGTACCCATCTACATCCCTAGCCTTAGATCCTGCCCACCTAGTCTCCTGAATACACTCAATATTAATCCTCCTCTTCTTAAGAATCTTCACCAGCTCTATGGACTTACCCTAAAGGGTCCCAATATTCCAAGTCCCTACCCTTAACCTATCAACTCTCACTTCTTTCCTATCTCTAAAACCCCTCACCAAACCCTCCCTAACACTTGACCGATACCCTATACCCACCTCTACTTTTCTCTCCTCACCCCCTCGGACATGACCCTAATCCAGCATCAACCCCTCCAGCCACTACTCAAAAACCAAAATAAATCCTCTCAACAACAAATAATCGGACAAAGCTACAATACAAAAATAGTAGGTAAAGGCACTCAAAAAGTACACTAATCATCCTAGAAGCCAAAATAACACAATAATAACAATAACAACAATAATACAATAAAAACCACTAATAGGCTAAGTATCCAATGACCACTTTAATCATACGAACAGGAAACAAGAAACGGAAAGGGAAACCATTAAGAAAAAGCAAAAACCAGAATAATATAAATAAACCAAGCCATATAAAGTGACTAAAATCAGGATGAGTTTGTAGCATCTAACAAAAAGGTTTCTATGTTTGATCGGCTCACTGACCCTATTCAACAAACTTTAATGTTCAATAGGTTGGGGCCAATGAAAAAGAAATACAAATGCTAAGGAAATAATATAAGGATGGAAGAACATGTTTACACTAAAGAGGCTAATTTTCATAAAAGTTGCTCTAGTTTGATTTTTTCTAGAATAAGGCGAGAAACAAAATCTTAGTTTCATGTAGAGATGCCTTCAAAGCAACAACCCATACTATAGTTCATACTAACCAGCGTAACGAAGATGTAGAAAATGTAGGATCATTATGTCACATCACAATGTGTGATAAAAAATGCACTCTCCCATATGTGAATATCAAAGATGTGTTCATTAATATCAACATATGTCATCACATATATTTTAATGATAATGATCCACAAAAATTCAAAGATGATAAAGATGCACCACCTGAACTTGAATAATTATTGAAGAACACTTTAGATGCATTGATGTAAGTTAATCTTTGGACTCATAAAGATCAAAAGCCTACGTATTAAGGGTTTTACTGGATGTAGATGAAGAAAACAAGTATTTTAAGTTGCTTATAGAGTATAGAGATGTATTTTCTTAGAGGTAAAAAGAAATGCCAAGATTAGATCCTAAAATTATAGTTCATCACCTTTCTGTGATGAGAGGTGCTCACCCTATTAAACAAGCTCAACATCCCTTAGATCTGAATTAGTCCCTTTGGTTGAAACTAAAGTTAACAAGGTTATAGAAGCAGGTTTTGTTCGGGAAGTTAAGTATCCCATATGGATTTCAAGAATAGTACCTGTAAGAAAGAAGAATGACCAAATTCTAGTTTATGTTGTCTTTAGGGATCTTAATAATGTTTGTCATAAAGATGAATTTCCACTTACGATAACCGAGCTTATGATTGATACCACAATTGGATATAAGGAAATGTTTTTCATGGATGTTTTATTTGGTTATAATAAAATTCATATTGCACCAAGAGATGAAGAACTCATAGCCTTTCACACTCCTAAAGAAATATATTGCTACTAGGTAATGCCTTTTTGTTTAAAAAATGCTGGTGCTACTTACCAATGAGCTATGCATAATATTTTTGATGATATGCTTCACAAGAACATTGACTGTTATGTCGATGACTTAGTGGTGAAGAAAAGAAAGAGAGATGACAATCTGCAAGATTTGAGAATAGTGTTTGAATGACTTCGAAAATACCAACTCAAGATGAACCATTTAAAGTTTGCTTTTGGAGTTACTTTTGGAAAGTTCCTTTGCTTTATTCTTCGACATTGAGGGATTAAAATTGATCAAGATAAGTTAGATGTTATTTTGAAGATGCTTAAGCCTAATGATATTCACTAGCTAAAAAGTTTGCAAGGAAAATTGGTTTACCTTAGGAGGTTTATTTAAAAGCTAGCTAGGATGTGTCAACTATTTTGACAACTTATGAAGAAATATATCCGCTTTGAATAGGACCAAGCCTTCACCAATACTTTTGAGAGTATAAATTCTTATCTAATGAAGCCTCTAATTCTTGTAGCTCCCACACTTGGAAAGCAATTGATATTGTATATTATGGTGAAAGAAAGATCAGTGGGAGAACATCTAGCATAAGAAAATAATGAAGGGAAAGAAAATGTCTTTTATTACTTGAGTAGGATGATAACACCAAATGAGAAAAAGTATGCACCTATAAAAAGTTATGTTTGGTGTTTGTATTATCAATTTAGAAAATGGAGCATTAATTTTAATATCATTTTGTATGACTCATTTCAAAAGAAATTTCTTTTAAGTTTGTCATTTCCAAGCCTGTTTTAAGAGATAGACTAGAAAGATGGTACCTATAATTCCAACAACTTGAAATTATATACATCTCTCAAAAGGTGGTAAAAGGAGAAGTACTGACATATTTCTTATTCGACCATACGATTTTGCATGATTAGAAGTTATTTAATGAACTACCTGATGAAGATGTTATGTTTATAGAAATCTATTATCGTTGGAAATGAACTTTGATGGCGCTGCACATCATGAAGGAGCTGGTACTGGAGTATTATTTATCACTCCCAATAGGGAAGGTTTGCCATATTACTTAACTTTAACATAGTGTTTCTCTAATAATGTCCCTAAATATCAAGCGCTCATACTTTGACTCAAAATAGCCATCAATATAAAATGATTACAATTGCAAGTTCTTAAAGATTACAAGTTAGTGATCAATATTGTTTTGGGTAGTTGTGAGATCAAGAAGCTTGTGTTGTTTGCTTATTGTAATTACACATAAAATATGATAAGTTGTCTTAGATAGGTGACCATTCAACAGGTCCCTATGGTGAAAAACAAAAGGGTTGATGCGTTGACAACTTTATATTCCACATTGGTATATTCTGATCAAATGCAAGTCATAATTTCAAAAGATAGGTAGTACCACTGCCAAATAGAGATGTAAAGGAATTTAAATAAGTTATCACTGCTTTTGAGGTCGAGATTCAAGGTTGAAAGCAACCAATAATTGATTACTTGTGCTATGGAATTTTACCATAAAGACTTTAAAGAAAGACAAAAATCTGATGATGAGCCCCTCACTTTTTTTATATAAGGGTACACTCTATAGACTATCATTTGATGTAGTACTCTTACATTTTTTGGGCAAAGATGAGTCTATTCAAGCTATGCAAAAAACTCATTCTAGAGTATGTAGGGCGCATCAGTCTAAGGAAAATCTTTATTTTCATATAAAAATGATAGGTTATTATTGGCATACTATGGTGAAATATTTCTTGGATTATAATCGAAGGTATAAAGCTTTTCAATTTCATGCAAATTTCATACATCAACCCCCAGATGTACTACAATGATGGTTGCGCTATGGCCATTTGAGGCATGGGGATTTAATATTGTTGGACCATTACTGAAGTCTTCTGGTGGACATTTGTACTTCCTAGTTGCAACTGATTATTTTTCAAAATGGACTGAAGTTGTTTCTCTGAAAGAAGTAAAGAAAGAGAATATGGCAAACCTTATTTGAGTCAATATTATCTATCGGTTGACATTCCTAGATATATACTAACGGATTAGGGGAAGCCATTTGATTATAAGTTGATAACCAAGATATGTGAACTCTTTGGCTCCAATCAACGCAGCTCCTCAATGTATTATGCTGCTGCCAATGGCTTTACTAAAGCTTTTAACAACACACCCTGTAACTTGTTGAAGAAGATCATTTCAAAATCTAAGAGGGATTGGTATGATAGAATGGTTGAAGCTCTTTAGGCATATAAAACAAAGTATCACACACAAACTATGGCAACTCCTTATTCACTTGTTTATGGAGTTGAAACAGTTTTTCCACTTGAGCGTCAAATCCCATCATTGTGGCTTACTATTCAATAAGGACTCACTGATGAAGAAAATGCTTGTCTATGCCTTGATGAATTGGAGTCTTTGGATGAAAATAGGTTGATGCTCAATAAAGCCTGGTATGTTATCAAGTTCGCCTATCTCGATCTTCTAAAGGTCTACCTTAGATGCTTTTAAGTGGGATACCAAGTTCTTATATTATAAAGGCCTATTATCACCTCTTGTTAATCTAAAAGAAAGTTCTTAGCTTAGTAGAATGGTCCATATGTCGTACAATAAGTATACACCAGTGGTGCTTATAAGATTGTTGGCTCAGAAGGTTTACATATTGACCCTATCAATGGAAAGTTCATAAAGAGATATTATCCTTGAAGAGAAGAAGAATGTTCCTTAAGGAACGAGCTTAAACTGCATATCACTCCTAGCCCACAAGAGTATCAACTCTGTAAGGCCCTAAAATCTAGGCAAAAGTTAGGACCAAAATAAATAAATAAATAAATAAGCAAACTTATTGCTCCTTCCAAACTATGTTATGACTTGATCCTCTTCACTGACGTACATAAGCACTTTGAGTTTCATTCTAAGTTTAGTCTCATTAGTAAAAAGAATTCATAGTTCAAGCATTTACATTTTGAGTTATGAGTTTTCTATCAGAAGACGTGCATAGCTAAAAATTTGAGAAAAGCAGAACCTGAGCTGACTGCAAAATATTATTTAGAACGATCCAAATGCTCTAAAATTTTAAATTTTGGATATGTTTTAGATTTGGAAATCTAGTTTATGGGGGATTAAGTGGATTTAGATTTTGGTACTCCTACCTTAAGATATAATATTCTTAGTGTAGTCATGCAAACCTGAAAATATCTGTTGGCGACATTTAAACATGACTTCAAAATACTATTTAGAAAGATTCAAATGCTCCAAGATTTTGAATTTTGGATACTTTAGATTTGGAAGTCTAGTTTATGGATAATTAAGCGGATTTCAATTTTGGTACTTCTACTCAAGATATAATTATTTTATTGTAGTCGTGCAAATCTAAAAATGTCTGTTTGGCAGTATTTAAACTTGACTTCAAAATATTATTTAGAATGATCCAAGTGCTCTAAAATTGTGAATTTTTGATATGTTCTAGATTTGTGAGTTTATTTTATTGATAATTTATCATATTTTAATTTTGGTACTTCTATATCAAGATATAATTTTTTTGGTGTAGTCACACAAACCTGAAAATGTCTGACGACATTTAAACTTGACTTCAAAATATTATTTGAAACGACCCAAATGCTCTAAAATTCTTAATTTTTGGTATGTTTTTAATCGAAAAGTCTAGTCTCTTAAAAAAAATCAAGTAGCTTGTAATTTTTTCCTTCTTACTACCAAATATGAATTTTGTACCTTAAAGATACAAGCTATTGAACAACGAAACTTAGTTGTTGAGTCTTAATTCAATATCATCAATGCATTATAAGTAAAAAATTTCAGGAGCTAAAAAGAAAAAGAAGTATTTAAAAAAATGCGCAATATGAAGCCAAGTGGAAGGTGTTTATTAGTGTTATTGAATTCAACTAATCATTCAAAATAGAAGGAAAGAAAGAAAAAAGGTTTGAAAATAAAGAAGAGAAAACACATCAAATCCCCCCTCAACTTGTCAGCAAAACTTACTTTAGACCCTAAACTAATCGGGCAATTATTTACACCCCCAACAACATTCAAGTGAATTAATTTCAACCTTAATCACAGACGCGCCATGTCATTGACAAATTAGTGTCATGTCATTGCCACATAAGAAATTATACTTTTTTAAAAAAAATGTAATCCCACACATATACTTTTTATGTATTTTTTTAAAAATATATATATATGTGTACTATTTATATATATATATATAATATATATATATATGTAATACATATATATATATATAATATACTCTTTTAAATATCCTTTCTCCATTATTGCAAGATTTTTAGTGAGTTTTTTTTCTTCATCAAATGAACAGTTGACTTGAATTAACTTGAGAAAATCCAACGATGAACTAAATACATGTACATGATCACAAAAGCACACCAATACACAAAATTCCAATTTTAAATTCTTTCATATTAATCAAAACCCTAAATCCCAAAACTCCCAAATTCTCAATCTTTTCACAAAAATATTAACAGAAATGGCACAAATAGTCTCAAATTCCGAAATGGCATTGATGGTATTCGTAAGACATGAAATTCTAGGCCAAGAGCCAAACTTTTTCATCAATCTTGAAACCTTTTTCGTTATCAAAAGATGAAGTTTTGAATTAGTTGGAACTTGGTAGGAAGGGGGTTACGAAGAAGATGAAGAAATGGGGTAGGGATACAAAAAAATAAAAAAATGGGGTGTTGGGGATGGGGGTGGAGTGGGGGTGCAGAAGGGAAGTTTTATGATGAAGAAGATGTAATGACCCGATTTGCTAAACCGAAATTCTACACGGTGCTCATGACCCCAAAGGACCACAAGCTAACCCATGACTAATATTTGTACCTCTATACTGTATAAGATAACATAATAATGTGAAAACATGCATTGAAAGGTCATAAGGTTTGATTATGAACATAAATTAATAACGTAACATTTGTGTGGGGTAATAGAACACCCAAAATAAAACTGAAGTCTAAAACATCATAGTCTGTATCTAGTCAACATCTTGTCTGGAAGCCTCTACTATCTAAAGAATCTAAATAAGGAGTTGATGGGAAATATCCCTAACTAACTCCAACTAATAAGATAATCAATGCGATACTAGAAAATTATTATGTCCTCGAAGGATGAGGGCTCACTTCTACTCTGACTTCTAAATCTGGGATCTATTGCTGATCCCAACTCGTGTCTCTAAACCTATGGTGTAACATAAAAAGAAAGCACCATAGCGTGAATGAGTCAGTACATATGTACCAAGTATGCATGTGAGGTATTCTATAAGCAAAGTTTTTCATGCATGAATAACGCTAACTGACTGTCTAGCATGAACGTGAGAATATATGCATAAATACGTAACTATAATAGACAACGTGATTTTCTTGATTTCTGAGTTTGTATACTGATAACATGACATACTAGTAACTGATATGACTGATAAAATGAAGGACTATATCTGAATAATGCTGATAACATGGGTGACTGTCGGTAACATTCCTGAATCTGATGGAACTATCTGAGTTGTGCTATATTTGAGTTGATTGCATCTGACAGTCCTAAAATTTGAAGAACTATCTGAATTCTATTATTGAGACTGATTGACTATTTCTAATAGTCCTGATTCTACAATATGAAATTATGGGAAGTAGTATCTAACCGACATGCCCCAAATGTGCTATAATAGTTGAGTTGGGGTCCAATATATGCCCTAATTGGAAGGGTGTCAATACCACGCCACTGGTAAGGAAAATATGTGAGTAACCCTCATATAATAGATTAGTCTAGCGAGAACGGTGGGAACTCTCACTTAACAGGTTGAGCCACCTCATCTACCCTTATATAGCAGGCGACGATGTCTCAAACTATGCTGGCTACACAATTCTGAAATGCAAGGATTGCTTCTAAGAATCACACCCTCGTATAATAGGTGACTCCCCATTCTTGGGTTCACTTGGTGCTAATTCCTACTCCTATCTAAATGGACAATGAACATGATTTACTGAACTGAACTGAGCATGGACTGAGTTACTGAATTTTCATGGCTGACGGAATACTACTGACATCTGACAACTGACTGAGTCATGAGATCATGAAGATTTTTCCTGAGGCATAAGACTATCTGAAGTCTAAGAGTTCATAGCTTGACTGAGAGTAACGTGAAAACATAACATGGATCTAGTTACATAGCTAATATTTTGGGTACAAGTACCTCCAGAACACGATAGAAGGAAACTGACATAGCATGATTTACTTGAAGACTTGACTAACATCATAATGCGTACTACATTCATGGGAGTGTTTCATCAAACATGCAATGGAATGAACTTGTACATACATGGGGATTTAATGATATCATGCTAGTTAGACAATATTCCTTCATCTAGGCATTTTGTCAAACATATAGCAGACATAGTACATGTAAACATATTATACAATAATTAAACATCATGCTTCAATTCCAATTCTGTCATACAAGGTTTTAGTCATAACATTTCATAAATCTTTATCTTTACTAATCAACCCATATGGAATTTATCATCAAATCATAGAATTGAAATCAATTCCTCATTTATCAACATAAAAGAGAACATACAAAGCATGAAAAGATGAAAAAAAATCCATAACTTATAGTTAAAAAGGATTCTTGGACTTCATGGGCAAAAGGATTCCATGAATGAACACTATGGGTACCTTAGTTCATGATTTTGTGAAGATTGATGGTGAAACCTTCATGAATTTTAATCACCAATAGAAACCCTAGTTTGTTCTTGAGATAAACTTGAGAGAAACTAATATGTTTTTGGTGAAAAGTAGTTGAATCACGTGTTAAAGGGATTATATAGGGGTAGGAAGTTAACCCTTTTTACCCTAGAAACGTCATAATTTTCAGTAAAATTTTTCAAGTTGGGCCCTTGGCGCAATGCGGTGTTATTGCGTCCTATCACTAGAAATTGACAATTGCAAAATTGCATGGTGGCGCGACACGGAGCTATCACGTTGCCACCTTATCTACAACCTGGATGTTTGGCGTGATGTTCCAGTATCATGGAGTAATACTGGAATTTGACAACTATCATTTGAGCCATCTCCGCGATGCACTGAAGGCTCAGGTCAAACACTATTTCACTAAAAAGGTTCTAACTCTTCGCTCGGGTGTCAGATTTGGGCGAATTATATATCGATTGAAAGCTTATTCATTTTTTCACATGATAGAGATTAAAAATTATAGAAATACCATGTGTATAAGAATGAATTCTTATTTCAAATAAAGTTCTAACATCATTGAGATGATTTTCAAGCTAAAAAAAAGCATGGGTATTACAATATCTCCCCCTTGTGAATATGCATCCTCAAATGAGACTGAATGAGAGGGGAAACAATGAATAAAATATGAATAACTGGAACATGATCTTATGACAGACGTGACTGACAAGCTGAACATAACATACTAAACATGTATATCTGATGCATGCGTAACTGATTCATAAATGTATAACTGAAAGTTCTGAAGAACTAAGTTTTCTCATAATGAGAATGCATGTCTGATGCATAACTATATAACTGATCTGATACAGGAATGCATGACTGAATATGCGGTGGTACTTGATACCAATTTTATCATGGGAACATGAACATAAGACTGAATACTAAGTTAGTGATGTGCATTAATCATGAAACTGAGTAAGCTTAAGGAGAACTATTACCTTGATCTTGATTTGAGTTGGTGGGGAAGAGGTGATGATACTTGGTACACATATCTTCTTCTGCTTCCCAAGTAGCTCCCTCTACGGACTGATTTTGCCAAAGAACCTTAACTAGAGGGACTTTTTTGTTCCTCAATATACGGGTCTGATAGTCTAAGATTTCAACTGGAATCTCTTCATAAGAGAGGCTGTTCTGAACATCTATGCTTTGACTAGGGACTACGAGTTATGGTTCACCGATACACTTCTTGAGCATAGAGACATGAAAGACTGGATGAACTGAGGCTAGATCGAAAGGCAATTCGAGCTCATAAGCTACCTTACTGAATCGACTGAGAATCTTGAAGGGACTGATATATCAAAGACTGAGCTTTCCCTTCTTGCCGAATCTCTTCAATCCCTTTATAGGAGAGATCTTAAGGTAGACATAGTCACTAATCTCAAACTCGAGATCCTTTCTACGAACATCTACATAAGACTTTTGTCGGCTCTGAGCTGCCCGTAGTCTTTCTCTAATTAACTAAACTTTCTCTAAGGCATTGAATACTAAGTCAAGACCTATGACTGAGGCCTCACTAACTTTGAACCAATTGATTGGAGATCTACATCTCCTACCATAGAGAGCTTCGAATGGAGCCATCTGAATACTTGAAGGATTGTTATTGTTGTATGCAAATTCAATCAAAGGCAAGTGGTCATCCCAACTACCCTTGAAATCAATTACCTATGCCCTTAGCATATCTTTGAAAGTATGAAAACTTCTTTCTGCTTGACCATCTATTTGAGAATAGAATGCTACACGATGCTCATGACCATGAAGGACCACAAGCTAACCCATGAATGATATCTGTACGTGTATACTGCATAAGTTAACATAATAATCTAGAAACATGCACTGAAAGGCTATAAGGTTTGATCATGAACTAAACTGAATAACATAATATTCGTGTGGGGTAATAGAATACCCAAAACAAAACTAAAGTCTAAAACATGATAGTTTGTATCTATTCTATATCTCATCTGGAAGCCTCTACTACCTGAAGAACCTGAATAAAGAGTTAATGGGACATGTCCCCAACTAACACTAACTTATAAGCTAATCAATAAGATACTAGAAAATCATTATATCCTCGAAGGATGAGGCCTCACTTCTACTCTGACTATTATATCTGGGTCTACTATTGATCCAAAACTCATCTCTCTGAACCTATGATGTAACATAAAAAGAAAGCACCATAGCACGAATGTGTCAATACATATGTACCGAGTATGCCTGTGAGGTAGGCTATATGCAAGGGTTTTCATGCATGAATAATGCTAACTGACTGTCTAATATGAATGTGAGAATATATGCATAAATACATAAATATAACTGAAAATGTAATTTTGTGGTTTCTGAGTCTGTATACTAATAACGTGATATACTAGTAACTAATATGACTGATAACATGAAGGACTATATCTAAATAATGCTGATAACATAGGTGACTGTAGCTGACAATCCTGAATCTGATGGAACTATCTCAATTCCGTACTGTATCTGAGTTAACTGTATTTGACAATCCTGAAATCTAAAGAACTATCTGAGTTCTATTACTGAGACTGATTAACTGTATCTGACAGCCCTAATTCCATAACATGAAACTGTGGAAAGTAGTATCTAACCGACATGCCCCAAATATGCTATAATAGTTGAGCTGGGGTCTAATCTATGCCCCGATTGGAAGGGTGTTAATACCGCGCCACTGGTAAGGACAATATGTGAGTAACTCTCATATAATAGGTAACTTTAGCGAGAACGGTGGAAACCCTCACATAATAGGTTAAGCTACCCTCGTATAATAGGTGAACCCCTATCCTTTGATTCACTCGGTGCCAATTTCTACTCTCATCTGAATGGACACTGAACATGATTTATTGAACTAAACTGAGCATGCACTGAGTTACTAAATTTTCATGGCTAACGAAATACTACTGATATCTGAAAACTGACTGAGTCATGAGATCATGAAGATTTTTCCTGATTCATACGACTATCTGAAGTCTAAGAGTTCATAGCTTGACTGAGAGTATCGTGAAAATATGACATGGCTCTAGTCATACAGCTAATATTTTGGGTACAAGTACCCCCAGGACTCGATAGAAAGAAACTGACATAGCATGATTTACTTGAAGACTTGACTAACATCATAATACATACTACATCATAGGAGCGTTTCATCAAACATGTAATAGGCATGAACCTGTACATACATGGGGATTTCATGATATCATGCTAGTTAGCCAATATTCCTTCATCTAGGCATTTTATCAAACATATGGCAGGCATAGTACATGTAAACACATTATACAACTATTAAACATCATGCTTCAATTCCAATTCCATCATACAAGGTTTCAGTCATGAGATTTCATAAATCTTTATCTATACTAATCAACACACATTGAATGTATCATCAAATCATGGAACAGAAATCAATTCCTCATTTATCAACATGAAAGAGAACATACAAAGCATGAAAACATGAAGAAAATCCATAAATTGTAGTTAAAAAGGATTCTTGGAATTCATGGACGAAAGGAGTCCATGAATGAACATTATGCATACCTTAGTTTGTGATTTTGTGAAGATTGATGGTGAAAGCTTCCTGAATTTAAATCCCCAATACAAACCCTAGTTTGTTCTTGGGATAAACTTGAGAGAAACTAATATGTTTTGGATGAAAAGCTGCCGAATCACATGTTAAAGGGATTATATAGGGGTACAAAGTTGACCCTTTTAACCCTGGACACATCATTAAATTTTTAGTAAAATTTCCAGAGTTGGGCCCTTAGCGCAACGTGGTGTTATCATTGTGTCACTTGAAATTCACAATTGGGAAATTGCATGGTGGCGCAATGCAGAGCTATCACATTGACACCTTGTCTACGACCTAGAAGTTTGGCGCGACACACTAGTATCATGGAGCAATACTAGAATTTGACAATTGCCATTTGAGTTATCTCCGCGACGCACTGAAGGCTCAGGTCAAATACTGTTTCACTAAAAAAGCTCTAACTCTTCGTTCGGGTATCGGATTTGGGTGAATTTTATATCGATGGAAATCTTATTCAATTTACCACGTGATAGGAAGTGAAAATTATGGAAATATCACGTGTATAAGAATGAATTCTATTTCAAAATAAGTTATAACATCCTTGAGATAATTTTCAAGTTAAGAAAAAGCACGGGTATTACAGAAGATGAAAGTTGGGATCTTGCTTTTTTCTTAATTTATTATATATATATATATATATATATATAATAATAAAGTGGGCCCTTCTTTAAGAATAAAATTCATGCATTTTTTGTGCCATGTCAGTCGTAGGGGTTTAATTTAATTCGCTTGAAAGATAATAAAGGGGGTATATAATTGCCCGATTAGTTTACAGTCTAAAGTACTTTTTGGCAATGAGTTGAGATGGGATTTGATGTCTTTTCTCAATAAAGAAAGTCATCTACTAAAGCTAATCTAAACACAACTTATAGTTAACTAAATCATGGGGAGAAGCCTCTAACCCTTGCTTCTTCTTTTCGACATTATTCAAGTAATTTTTAGTTCCTAAGAAAATCTCAGCACACTTGGAGAATTATCCTTCAACAGTGAAGACATTGGATTCAATTTCCTTAGCTTTTTATTTGGTAGCATCTTGGAGAGATTCCAACTTTCTCACCATCTTTCTTATCTTCTCAAGAGATTCGCAAGCAATAGATTATTCTCCAAATTTCTCATCCCTTTCCTTCATAACATGTTCAAGGTGCAATTTGGCTTTTAGATATGACTCTAACTTTTTAATTTTTGTGGCCTTATAAATAAGGGTGGACCGTTCTTGATCATTAGAAGTGGCGAGCTCGAAGAAGGACTCTAAGAAATTCCACAAAAGAGAAATGTCTACACCCATTTCGCCCATGTCCTTAAGTACTACTCTGACCTCATCTATGAGAAAAGAAGCACGATCCATAGTTCTAACTTGGCGTGGATGCTATCCCTAGATTTCATAATAAATTCCTTCCTAAGTTTTGAGACAACCTTCCTTCCATAAAAAAAAATACATTATAATTGCTGGTTGTTTGTGGAAAAACGAGTTTGCACTTGCTTTATATTTCACACTATGAGTAGAAGTGACCTCTAACTCAAATTTTAAGGCAGAACATGCTTTTATAGAGTTTGGTCCCGCAATAGATTCAGCACTATCTTGTGGTCTACCAAAATAGGATGCATCCTGTATGTTGACATTATTTAGTTGCACAAAAAGATGATTACTGAAGTAATTGGATAACCATAGAACAAGTGAGAAATCTTAAATCATTACCTCTTTAATAGTTGTCAGTGTACCTGAAGAACTAATTTTATCAATGGAAATATCTACCATGTGCAAATTAGCATTTGACAGTTCTTCTAAGAATGGTCTCACTTTCTTCCAACAACGGTCTCCGTGACTGCTAGTGCTCTAACCTTTAGATGACCACTTGTTAAGAGCTTGATAAACTAGGACTGGCTTTTGTTCTTCTCAATTTTCTTTGTGTGAAGTTACCTTAGTGATCTCTACAATTTCTTTGGACTTTAAAATGAGAAACTTGTTCACAACTAATGCTTCCTCCTCACATTCTTGAGGGGCGTCAGTACTAGGACCCACAACATTCACTAGAGATTGTATGTGTTCTTTTAGAACACTCCCATAAACATTTTCCAACCATGTCATATAACTTGAAGATAAGAATTACTTTAGTTTGGAATCACTAGGGAGAAATGTCGCCTTGGCGATGGATTTAGACAACAAATAAATGCGTGCAAGTCTCAATCCCTTTTCTAACGAGGCTTCCCAAAAATCTTTATGTATTAAGGCAAGGGAATCTTGAAAAAAAATAAATTAATGGATAAATACATGGGGACTATAAGGCTCAATAATAAAGGAAACCCTTCTCTTAAAGCAAGATATTTTGAGCGAATGCTCATGAAGAAATTTGATAGGAATTCCTTGGCATTTCCATCATCGCGGTAGTGATAGGCTTGAGGCCTCTCGTGCAATATGCCATGCCAATTAATATTTCCCCATCCATGTATACATTTTCTTTCTTCCTTCTTATCATAGTACCTAGAAGCACCTTCGCCAAAATATCCTACCATAAGAGAATCAGTTAGTCCATATGTCAATAAAAAATGAGTATTGAAGTAGAGAGACAACTAACCATATACATAATGAACTGGGAAGCATGCCCAAACAAGATCAAGCCATGGACATTATGATATTGCGTTTAGTCCATTATAGATACTAGCTAAGATCGGAACTACAAGGCTAATAATTTGTCCGCTTGCTAAGTGAAAGGCAACTCTAAATACTCTTGGACAGATAACATCTCCTTTATACGTGGGAAACAAAAATACACATAGCCAACAAGACAAAAAGGCAGAAAAGTATGCATCTTCCTTTCTGTGACTCTTAACTCCTGAATATGAAATAAGCCTTCCTTTTTTGAAGACCAATTAACATCCTTATCGAGTTTCCTAATTGGGTTATGCAATGATTTAAGATAAATGGATTTTTTATCTCTTTTTGGCAAAGGTGGTTCATATTTAGAAGATTTATTACACCATAAATTTGTCCATTTGCTTATGGGAACACTCAAATTATCACTAGTCCCTTCACATAGCTGATGGAAAGTATTGAGTCGATACTCTCAAGTTTTGAGGAGTAACCTTTTCTCCTTATCATAAGTTTTTTTAAGTTATATACTATCCGACACGACTTCCTCATAAAGACTTCCTATTATTAGAATACCTACAATAGTGTGTAAATGCCAAAGGTATAGGGATATTTCTCCAACCGAGGTAAGCAACATATTCGTAACAGGACATCAAGCTTCATAGAAGGCTTCTATGTTGTTTCTATTATGGTCATAAGTAAAGAGTGAACAGTATAAAGAATAGTAATCTTTGCATCCTTTAATGTCTGGAAACTCCTACTAAGAACATCTTTAGCCCATTCCCAATAGCCAGGAATGTAGTAAAACTCACCACTAAGCTAAAAAGTGGCACCTCGCCTATTCTCGCCATTTATGATTCGTCATCCCATGGAAAATTATTAGCAATATTTTTGGTATGATGATTGGAAGAATGAAGTACCCATGTTTTAGGTGGATGACTATGGTATTTAAGAGTACATTGGTCCAAACTAGGTATATTCTCCAAAGGTGGCCACGGAGCAATATATTGTCCAGCTAATGACATACCAATAAGTATATTTTTTGTCACCTCACTATCCTTATGATCTGATATTATAAGATATCGCAGCTCAGAGGAAGAAGACACAGAATCTAAAAAGTAAACCATGATTCAAACTACAAGAGAAGAAGAGCATTTCATTAGAACTTGCTTTAAAAACAATTATGAATTCCAAATTCAAGTGTGATCAACATTAGTTTAATATTGGTTATGCAAATTCATGGACTTGGACAATGTGATACCTTCGGCTTAGACAGTGTAAAGTGGTTGCCTCAAATAATTTAAGGCCTTTAGCTTAAACGATGTAAATGTCTTAGCCACGGATCATACGAAGTCTCTGCCTTAGACGGTGTGAAAACTTTGGTTTGAATAGGGCAACATTTTGTCTTAGACTATGTAAAATCTTTGCCTCAGGCTACATAAAGTCTTTGGATCAGACAAAGTAAAAGTCTTAGCCTTAGACCGTGTAAAGTCTTTTCCTTAAACGTTCTGTAGTCTTTTGCTCGAATAAGGAAACACTTACGATACCTTGTGCTCAAATATTCTGTATTTCTAAAGCCTCCAATTTATGATGCTGGAGAAAAGATATTAAGAACATCCCTTAACACCATAAGATCGGTAGGTGATGCTGTGATAAACCTTTCAAGTTGTGACAGGTATAGTAAAAATATTATTCTCCATGACCTATAAAAATGAGCCGACAACAAATAAATACTCAAAAGACGAGGAAAATTGTCTCAATGTTGGTAAATTAATGTTGATAAATTAAATAACAATGCAATATATGAAGTACTGTTACTTTTTTTCTTAAAACGAAAAGAGAAAAAAATGAAAAGGTGGTTACAGTAACCATAGTAATTTTTTCCTTTATTTACTTAAAAAAAAGGGATAATAGTCCAAAAAATACTTGTACTTTGCCTAAATTTGCAGTTGCACATATTGAACTTTGCGGGGGTCCTATGACTACCTAGCTTTTTTCCCATTTTAAATGACATATTTGCCCACTTGGACCACTTATTCAGTACCCAAAGGGCGGTGATTCACACACAACCTTTCAACAAATAATTGTCCCTTTAATTATATTTTAACTCCTAATTTTATAAACCTGAGATATTATCATAGTAGGGTTTTGAATAGTAAAGGTCAAAATTAAGAGGAATAATTATTTGTTAAAAGGTCGCATGTGAATCACCGCCCTTTGAGTGACTAAATAAGATTTCTAAGTGGGAGATATATGTCATTTAAATATAAAAAATAAAGTCTAGGAGGGTCATACGACCCCAGCGAAGTTCAGTATGTGAAACTGAAAATTTAGACAAAGTACAGGTATATTTCGCACCTTTTTTCCAAAAGAAATTGAAAAATCAAAAAAAAGGCTGCTACAGTATGTGTGACTCCTTTCTCTTACTTTTATTCTTTTGCGAGTGTTTCTTTCCATGTATTAAGTCTAAGTGAGTTAATCCCAACATGGTGGAACACAAAGATACATGGAAAAGCTAAACTATACTATCAAGTTATTCCTAACATGACAATATAGGAGCTATGGAAAAGAAGGAACAACTCAAAACATGAAGGAAAATAATTGCCTGCTCACAGAGTAATTTTCAATATTACAAAAAATATTGGATTATTACTTACTATGTGGAACCCTACCCAAGTATTCCCTTCAAAATGGACAGATATTCAGAGGGAGTTGGAATAAAAAAGAATGTAGATTAATTTCATAAAGGTGGAATGGAAATTTCCAAATAAGGGTTGGGTAATGTATAATACTGATGGAGCATCAAGGGCCAATCTAGGGATTAGCTCCTGCGCATATTGTCTAAGAGATGAAAATAGTGACATAATACAAGCAAAAGGAGAAAAAAATGGAGGAAGCAACAAACAATGAAGCTAAAGCACAAGATATTCATAGGGCAGCAATAAATTATAGTCAAACTAATTTTAACAAAATCATCATTCAGACAGATTCAATGGTTATGTTTAAAGTATTGAATAATCAATGAAAATATCCATGGGATATGTTTGAGGTAAGATACATGCATATAATAAGGGAAGGGAATCAATTAGCAGACCATTATGCAAATCTAGCATTAGATGAAGGAAATTTCATATGCACTTCATTTAACTAGCTAGATAGCAAAGCAAGGAGAATATTATACAGAGACAAGTTACATAGTCCATATATCCAAATTACTTCGATGAGGGGAAGGCAGTAGAGAAAGGGGCTGAAAGTTACAATACCAGCAGGCAAAGTTCAGAGCCACTATTTACATTCTTTAAAGGCAAAAAAAAAAAGACATGGCTGCATAAACACAAAGTCAGCCAACAAAATGAAATCTTTGTAATAAGAGGGGTAAGTGGATGCTATGTTATGAGTACACCTGAGTGACAACTACAAATATAAATATTTTTGGGTCCGAGTACTATTTTATCTACGTCTCTTCTACAACTTCAAGAAAGGTCCAAGGTCAACACAGAAAAAGAAGAAAAACAAGAGGAAGCAAATACTACTCACTTGATCTGGCATGGCGGACCAGTGATCTAAAACCATTAATTCAGCACCAAAAAGAAGCTTTAATCTCAGTTACCAGAGAACTCAGCTGAAATTTCACCAAAGTTACTACAATCAACGAAGTGACTATGAAAATTCTAAGTTAAAGAAGCTGATAGGGAGTCACTTATTTGTGCGAGATGTAAGACATAAAGCAGAAGCCTGTAATTCACAAGAGAATCCTCAAAAACTAAGGATTCAGATGAGGAGCAGCCAACAATTTCCACCTAAGAAGAGAGCAAAAGGCAGATTTGGAAAGAGTCAAATTTAGGAAACCCTAAATTATATATCTATGTTGGAAAGATCGGGTATGGGCCAGCCTAAAGTACCCATTGTCTTTATTTTTGGATTGGGTTGGCCAATAAATGTAAAAGCATTTTATTTTGATGTTGATTAATAAAATCCCTATTAATTTTTTTTTTAAAAAGACTCCTTTCTCTTATTTTTTTTAATTGATTTTGTTTGCTAAAAGTATTACTTGAGTCCTTTTCTTGGTATGCAGTCAAAAAAATGAAAATAAGTGCACAACGTACTTGATAAACATGAATATTTCTCTAAGACACTCCACCTTTGAGATAAGGAGAAAAAATATTTTTTGATGAGAACTAAATTCTATAGGGCTGCTATTTATAGAGGGGACAAAGAAAATATTAGTCTCCTAGTACAACACAAATTCAATATTGATAAAACCAAATGTTCTTGAGATAAGGACAAATATATTTGCTTCCTTATCAAAAGTCTCATAAAGTTTATCAAAAACTGAAAAGATAATGGTCCAGAAATTATGGACCTCACTTTACAAGCAACAAATCAACACTCCCCTATTAGTACAACTCTAGTCCGACGTGGAAATATTAACACGGGCATTTACTTTCTCCTTCCATGCCATTTTATGTTACATATTTTGATTGGACGTATAATTCAGAAAATAAGAAAAGATTCGGTGATATTCAATAAATTTTCCTTATGAAAAAAAAATCTATTACTGCTATCCTTAATTAAGTGGGACCTTATGAATACGGGAGATGAGTTAGAAGTTTGTTGAAGCCAGAGAAAAAAACATTTACAACAACATGACAATAAAAAGAGAAAATTATATTATTGTCTTAATTGTACTTCATGTCTAGTCCATCGATTGTTAAAAAAAAATTTAGACTTGACAAGTCTTGAAGTGGGGGCATTTATGAGTATTGAAATTTTATTTAATTTAAAGGGTAAAATTAATAAATAGCATAATTAAAACCATAATTATAAGATTCGTAGCAACACTTTCATAATTACTTAAACTAGCAACTTGTATTTTTTATTTGAACAAAATGTCGCTATAAAAATATATATACAAATTAGTTTATTGCCCATATTTAACTCAAATCAGTGGAGTTAGATATGGTATAATTAGTCATGAATTAAATGTGGAAATTCTTTTCTATTAAAACCTCTTAATTAACATGATTTTCGTTATTTGTTACAAACTGAAATCAAAATTCAAATTTCAGTTTCACAATATCGTTTTCATCCTAAAAAAAATCAAAATCAAATTCAACTTAAACTTCTTTTGTTCAATATCTTCAAAAATTCAAATTAAACCATTACTTTTATCAAAGGTATTTAATCGTAATATTATTTTATTATATGAATTTTATCAGTGGTTTGAAATCGATCAAAAAAATTTCATTCTGAATATTTCTCTTGAACCATTACTGTTATTTCATTTAAATTTTTTTGAGCCATTAACTGATGTTTTATTCAAATATAGTGATCAAAATTGATTTTTTGTTAAATTATTTTTGAATGTTTTGAGCCATTAACAATTTTTTGTTTGAGTAATCAAAATCAATTTTTCGTCACATATACAATTTAACAATTTATTTCGTTAAGTTGTTTTGATTATTTTGTAAACTAATTTCAAAAAAAAAAGTAATGCAACAGTAAAATGAACTGATCAAACAATAAAGTGATCAAAATTGATTTTTTAAGCTGCTTAAACTCAATTTTTTTTTCACTTATCGTTTTTTGTTTTTTTCTTTTACACTTCTCTTTTTTTATTTTTTATTTTTCTATTTTTTATTTATTTTTTACTCTTTTATCTCTAACTTTTATTTTGAAAATACAAATATGTATATCGCATACAGTAATTAAAAAAATATACAAAATACATAGCCATACAGATCTGCATATGTATTTACAAAAATACATATCTCACTCATATGTATATATAAACATATAAGACACAAAATCTCTATAAAAAAAAAAGGACAACTATATACATATACATATTGGTAATAGAAAAATACATGATACATATCCTATATGTTTATATATACATGCGAGTCAGATATTTTAGTGTCTTATATATGTTTATTTATACATGTGAGTCAGATATATATTTCTGTAAATACATATGAAAATATATATGTATGGTTTATATCATAAATACATATGCATATTTGTATGTCTATTTATTTTGTATATTTTTTGAATATGTTTATGTGATATAGATATTTTTCTCTTAAAAATAAAAAATAGAGATAGAAGAGTCAAAAAAAAAAAGACAGAAAAGAAAAAAAAAAATAAAAAAAAAAAAAAAAAAAAGAGAAGTAGAAGAGAGGAAATAAAGTGGAAAAAAACTCGAAAAGTAAAATAAATTAAAATAAAATGATATAAAAATAAAAAAAACTAGCAAGGAAAAGAGTCAGAGATAAAAGAAAGTGATACTTTTAAATTTTGAATATCATTAAGATAATTGAGTTTGATTTGGAAAAGGAATCTACTAATTTAAATAAGAGTAATTTATGAAAAAGGAAAAAAATTGAAAGAGGAATCTAATAGATTTCAAACAATAAAATGTAAAGTAAAAATCAATTAAAAGGAAAGACAAAGAGAAGTGACATGAAAAAGAAAACCTTATACATGGTAACATCTCAAAGGTAGTAGGTGGGGGACCACACTTAAAATAATGTTATGTTTGCTACACAATATAATTTCATTAAAGTGTTTCTATTTTTCATAATTTAAGTCTTAAGTAAGCTACTTATTGTAGTTTTTCCTAATTTAAATTCATATATTTATTTGTACTATATTAAATTCAAGAAAATAGTTCAAATAATACGACAAATATGATTGGGTTAATCATCTAATCTCAAATACATTGGGCTAATTTAATTAAAATGATGAGCTATATTTATTAACCTAAGGCCTGTCTGGTGTCATATTGTAACACCCCGTACTTTTACTTAGCTTAAATTCATCCCTAAAATATCAAAGACTTGCTTTAAAGATAAATACACTTTTATACATATGGAATAAGTTTTCCATTGATACCAAATTCGCCCAAATTCGATACTTAGGCGAAGAGTTAGAGCCATTTTAGTAAGACAGTGTACCACCTAGTACTCTAGTGCGTCGCGGAGGCAGTCCAAATGGCATTTGTCATTTTTTAGTGAGACAATGCGATACCACTGCATCGCACCACTATCATTTTTCCCAACTTTCACTTTTTAGTGTGACTCCGGAATCATAGTGCGTCACGCTAAAGGGAAAATTCGCAACCAGTGAGCCACCGCGATGGCATCATGTCGCGCTATTAGCCTAGTTCTTAGTTGTCCACTTTCCAGTGGTACGACACGATAGTGGCTCGTCGCGCCAGGTGCCTAGTTTGAAAAAATTTCACAAATAATTAAAAAAAACGCCCAGGGTTAAAACAATCCTTTCCTATAATTTTACTATGCCCATATACGTGATTTAATCTCTAAGAACTTCCTTAGCTACTCATTATTTAATTCATCCCCTCTCAAAGAGGCAAAAACCCTAGTTTAGGAAATAAAGAACAAGTATAAGGATTTCTTCAAAGAACCTTCAAGAAAGAAACTTCCAAGGTATGCTAGGTGTTCATCTATGGGTTCCTTTAACCCGTAGAGTCCAATAATCTCTTTTGAATATACAAGATCTCAAATTTATGATTTCTTTGTTTAAATTAGATTGAATTCATGTTCATGATGTTGTTTGATTTTAATCCATGATTTAGATTACAAGTTCCAAGAATTGATTCTAGTATATGTTGAATTACATGATATTCATGATAAAACCTTCAATTTTCAAGTTGATTGCTGTAACTATGTTAACCCTAAATGTTTATAATTTAAAGAACCAAGTATGCTTCTTATGTGTTTGAAAAATTGTCTATGAGAATGAAATAATGCCATTATTGCATGCTAACATGTATTTCCCATCCATATACAAGTTAATACATTACAAGTATTTGATGAAATGTCTCTATGAATGATTCATGACCGAGTGAGCATTGTTATGTTATTTAAGATGATGCTTTGATTTACTTTTCATGCTATCGAGTCCTGGGGGTATTTAATACCCAATAATTTAGTTGTTCACCTAGAGCCAGTGTCAATGATAGGATAGTATCAGTCATGTCACGACCAGTAGTACTTTCAGTTAGTTACAGAACTTGGTAGAACTAAGTCAGTTCCAGAACTTCAAAAAACTCAGTAAACTCTATATCAGTCCAATCTAGTTAAGTATGATCAGACCAATATCTTTTAGTTAGGAGTAGGATTTAGCACCAAGCGAGCCTAGGGATGGGGTCTCACCTGTTAGCTAGGACTGGGTCCCTAAAAATAATCCCTAAGTTCTAAAACTACATAGCTAGTGTAGGTTAATAGATGTCACCCGTTAGATAGGACTGACATACTCAGGGATCACCCACTAGTTTAGGACTGATCTTAGGGGTCACCTGTTAGTTAGGACTGACTCTACAATAGTTGTTAGTACCTATGGCAGATGCTAACACCTTTCTAATTCGGGTTACAAGTTGGACCCCGATTAGCTCAGATTGGGTCATGTCGTTTAAATGATTACCTCTCACAATTTCAATTTTAGTCTTCAATTTAGAACTCAGTTCAGTTTTACTGAATCAGAACTGCAGACACAATCAATCAATATCAATAAATCAATTATTAGTAAATTCAGCTATCAGTTACCCAGTTATTAGATGTCAGTACTTAGCTTCAGAAAAGCTCAGTTATAGTATACATTATGCACAGTATTACATACTCAGTATTTAAAGTAGTTTTAGTTATCCATGTACTCTCATATTCAGTTACTCTATATCATTCAGTCAGTTACTGTTCATGCATATAAACCCTTGATTTATCCTTATGTCATCTATCATACCGGTATATTCCTATGTACTAACGCATACTTTCCTGCACTATGACTTTTTATATCATAGGTTCAGACGTTTAGGTTCCCGACCACGCATAGTATATTTAGATTCAGCCAGCAGCAGTAGATTTAGTAGTTTAGTATGTAGAGTTAGTTAGGGGATTGTCCCATCAACTCCACTTTCAGAAAAAATTAGTTAGAGGCTTTTCAGACTAGATTTTCAGACAGTATTTAGTTTTACAGATTTTATATTTTATCAATATTTCAGATGTTTTAAACCTTATGGCATTTCAGTCCATCTTTTACATTATTACAGTATTTTTATTCAGTGGTCACAGCAGGTACCAATCATGGGTTAGGTTGTGGTCCTTTAGGGTCATAAGTATTATGTGACGACTAGGGGCTAGTCTTGGGTCATTACGCATATGAAGTGGCAATTCATTTTAAATGAAATGAGCCACTAAAAGCATATCATGTGTCGATTTTATGTGAAAATCTAAGTTAAATAAAATGAGCCACTAAAAGCATGACATGTGTCAATATTATGTGCAATCTTGTTTAAACATAATGAGCCACTAAAATCATGTCACGTGTGTAGATTACATGTTCCAGCCAATCAGATTAGATCAACATGATTGGTCAATTTCAAACTAACCAATTAAATCACACAATTGTGTTGCCCCTCTAATTATAATAGGGCTCCTCATAACTCACAAAGGGGAAATTTTGAAAATCAAGAAGCAAGAAGAGAGATCGTGGATCAATAATCATAATTTATCTACAATTTATAAGTTTGAAGCAATCAAGCTCAAGATCAAGAACGAAGGAGATTTTGTTCAAGATCAAGTTACTTGTTCATATTCATCATTCGTGGCAATCATCCAAGTATTTTTGATGAATTAATATTCAAATTTAAGTATGAAGATGAAGATTTAAGATAAAGCTACTCAAGCCCTTGAATCAAAATCAAGTTTAAGTCCAAGCTCATATAACTTTGAAGAATCAGAGGATTACACTAGAGATTGTAACACTTACTATGCTCGATTATTATTTTCGTGACACAAAATATTTATCGCATACAACCATATGTAATTATCTTACTATAAGTATTGTATTCTTTTATCTCTTCGGATATGACACTGCTCTCACTAACAAGAGATTTCCCAAATCTTTGATCAAGAATCAATCCTTTAGGTCGTCCGAATCCTTTCTTGCATCTAAATAACTGTAGGGGATTCTTGTTAAAAAAAATACTTACAATTCATTTACAATTCATTCAATGGTCTGCTTCTTATCTTAACTCTTCTGGTTTTGATATCGAATTATTATTATAAGCCTATATACTTGAATCTAGTACATCAGTCAATATTAGCCGATCTTATAGGTATTTCTTTGTTCATCTTGTCAAACAATCCAATTACTTTGTTTTATAAGATCTTGTTTTCTTAATGATATGACACAAGTAAGGTTAAAGGTTTAGGTTTTCTATCCTTTGTAAATAATGAGATGAGACCAAAAGTGAATAGTTCGAAATGTGCACAGTTCTTTCCTTTAGTTGGAATCAAAAAATTGAATTTGAGATTATGTGTTTTCTAAGATGTTATAATGTAATGTTTTATTTTTAACAAAAAGATGAATTATTATTATTATTTTTCATTGGCGTAGTATCAGGCTACATTTGTTTTTATTAAGATTCAGAGGTCTGAATATGAATGCATATCTGAATAACTAAGATGTTGTCTTTAGATCTGAAAACTAAATAGTTATAACTATTTTTTTTTCAATATCTGAATATGCAAAATTTATATATTTGTAAATATAATAAAAATATAATTCAAATAAAAATAATTTTAAATTAGAAAAATATTTGATTTAGTAAAATAAAATTATTATTTAATTAATTTTTTATATATTTGTTCGTGATAATGGAGATAGTTTGTAATGGTATTGGTTGTGGTAATGATTGATATTAGTGATTAGTAATGTTGGTGGTGATAGGTGTGATGGTAGAGATGTTTTGTACTGTAGTGATGATTATGATAGTGGCAATTGATAGTTGTGGTGGTAGTGATGTGAAGTTGGTTGATGTTAGTAGTTGGAGGCATTAATTTGATACATTAAAAATAAATGCATGATGTTGAAGACGTGTTGGTGGTAATTAGAGATGTTGTTAGTTATAATGGTGATGACAACTATTAGTAGAGATATATTGTAGCAATGATGGTGGTTGAAACGGTAGGAGTGGTGGTGACACTAGTAACAATGGTGGTGGTAGTGGTGGCCAAAGATTGTGTGGATATTGATAATGTGTAAGTGGTAGTTAGTGGTGGCGCTAGTTGTGATAGATTAGTTAGATAGTAGTGGGGATCGGCCGATAGTGGTTGATGATGGTCATGGCATTTGTGGTGTTGGCATTGGCATTGATGTTGACGGTGATGATAACAGTACATATAATTAAAATAATGGAGGTGGTAGATATAGTAACGGCTTAAAATAGTGGTTGGTAGAAATTATGATTATGAATAGTGATTTTGATGGTGGAGGTAGTTGGCGGTGGTGGTGGTTGGTGACTAGGTGATGGTTGACAATGGTGGTGGCGGCAGAGATGGTTAGTAGTGGTGGCTGATGATTATGGATAGAGTAGTGGTAAATATTATCCAACACAAGAATTTCTCTTAATAATTAAGACTTAGTTCTATTTAGACCTGGTAAGAGTCAAAATCTTAATAAAAAACAAATGCTCTAATGGTCTGAAGTCTGAATCATTCAGATTCAGACCTCCATTGACTGCAAACAAGTGAGGTCTTTGTGAATATATGTATTAGTCCTCTTACCTCTAAAAATATTGTGTTTTCTATAATCATTTTCGGAGAAATCTCAACACCATTAAGTCCCAATCTTTCCATATTTTTTAGTTCTTTGTTTATTTTAATTTAATAAGTAGTTGTGGTGATGTGAAATGACTCCATGTACTACGGTGATGAATATTTTTCGTTGTTTGAATACAATATCTTTTCTTGTAATTTCTTTAAATTTGAGGGATAAATCGACGTTATCAACCAACTAGCTTGAGTAGAAAAGACGAGAAAAATGAAATGAGACACAAAAAGCTCTCTTTTTAAACTCTTTTGTTAAATCCTTTTCCTCTTGTATTTTTAATTGGATTGAGAACTTTTGTCATTTTATTACTTAATTTTTTTTAATTAGTTAAAACTTAAGAAATGACATACTCTCATGCATTTGAATATTTTATATGTACATGACACTGAGATATGAAAGAGTCAACATGCAAAGTAAAGCTCAAGTGGAGTAGTTGCCCCCAAGGGAGGAATCAGGTACGTTTCATAAATGATGATATAAAACAAGCAATAACTGATTTCTCATAGATTTATAAAAAAGTAAAACATTTCATTACTACCATCTTCTCTAATTTTGGCATGTCACCCTTTTAACAACCTCAAAAACTCAACAACTTATACTATTAAACTAATTATCAGTATACATTCCTAGAATCTAAAAATACATGCCTATATTAGCTTCATACTACTTTTAGTTGTTGGATATTTTATTTGCTACTCTTGATTAATTTCATTAAAAATCATGTTCATCTTATCTTGAGGTGTTCAAGAGAGACGATCATATAAAAATAGACAAGGGGGGGGGTATAACATAGCATTGGCCCCTTTTAGCCTTGTCATACCGTGATCCTTTATTCTCTCACTCTTAGTCTTAGATTTATGTATTGTCAATTTACCGTCCATTCTCTTACATCATATTTGCCAACAAATTAAGGTAACATAAATTTTACTAACAATTTATTTTCTCATATATGTTGTAGTTTATGATATGTTGGAGTTCTTTCAAAATGTTAGTTGGCTTATTGGACTCCAATTATTATTTACAAATCAACATTTGGAATACTTTACCATTTTTTTATTAAATTGTTGCTCTTCAAACCATGCTGGTCCCTGAGATTTTGGAATTATTTTTTGTGTATAGTATAAATTAATTAACTTAATCTGTTTCATTTCCTTATGTTGGTATTTCACTATGTAAAAATTGAATTTGTTCTTTTTAGAGATATAAATTGTTGCAAACTAATTTGTATGGTTGTTTTAAATTGTTGTTGTATTTAAAATTCATGTGTCTAATAGGTATTAATTTATCTTTCCAATACATTTTAATTTGCTTTTATTTTTAACATAGAATAATTAACTATAAAGATTCTCATATTGAAATTTAAAAATTTCTATATCTTGGTCATTTTGCCCTTCTCCATGGTTTCTTTATCTCATTTATGATTTATAGAGATAGTTCACACATTTTTCAATGTGTCTGAAAGTGTTTTAAATGAATATGTGATTTTGAGAATCCTTAAAAAGGAGTTAGTTTGATATTGGTCAACATTAGGTGATCCAATCCTCGAATGATGATTTTGATTGTTCCATTTGCTCCAGAATATCAATTTTTAGATATTAGTTCTTAGTTTAGGATCCTAAACCATTATTTTGCATTTGGACCGTCGTTTTGAAAAATAATTAAATTTGGACTTAAAGGTGTACTGGGGGTTAATTTGTTGAAAATATTTTTTTTTTAAATTACACGTCGCTATTAAGTTTGTAACGTCGAACTAAGAGCAGTAGCATAGTTCATTTTCATTCACCGAATTTCGTTCAAATTTTGAGGGTCCAATCGAAAACTTGACAAAATCCCAAGTATTGGGGTGCCAGGCTTCAACTGGTGTAACCACTTAAGCTATCATTTGGTCGATAAAGTTGGGGGTCGCTTATGCGACCAAGAGTAACTTTAGGGGCCAGCACAGGTGTCCCCCTAGTCACTTAAGTGGAGGCCTAATCACTTAAGTAGTGGTTTCTTAAGCCACATTTAGCTGCTTAAGCAAAGGCTAACCACCTTTGCCTTGATCGGTTAAGCAACATCCTAGCCGCTTAAACGGTGATTAATTAAATGATCATTTAGCCGCTTTAGCAGCTTAAGCGGCCAATGCAAGAAATCAGTATCTAAACCAATTTTTTGATTTTTCCTCTATTTTTGAACTATGAATCTTTGAGTTTTAGTAATTTTAAGGAATTTCTTCATCAATAATGCTTGGGTAGGTTTCGAACCCGTGTTTTAATTATTTCCTATCAATTTATATTCTTAAACACCTTTAAAGCTTGATTTTAAAATAAAATTTTGAAATTTTTGACATTAAAGGTTTAAAATAATTTTTCTTCAATTTGGACCTTACTTATAACTCATTATTTGATGGGTTTTCAACTGCAGATTCTTATATATGTAGGAAATGTGTTTCTAAAGGAAAATTCCAATTTTAACTTTTTTATTTTCAAATTGATTTATTTTTAATCCATTTTGGATCGTCTTAAATAAGGTTAATATGAGTACCATTAGCTTCTTTTTGAATTGTTTGGTGATATATTTGATTAGATTGGATGCATCTTTTGTTGATTCGAGAGAGTTATTCTTCTAGTTGAGGGTTTAGACTGCCTTTGGGCTTGCAGATATTTTTTAAGACAAGTTGAGATGTACCATAACTTTTTCCAAAGTTCTTATGTGTTCTATATTTGTTGTTTGCCTTTTTGAATCAATTAGGATTGTGTGTATCCGTGGAGTCCTTGATGGATTATAGTTAGAATATTATCTTGATTAGTTAGTATTACTACTTATAAATATCATTTGAGTAGAATGCAAATAGATAATCTAGTTATTCTCAAATAATTGATATTTCATGCATATTTTAGAGCTTGAATTTGGTTTGCAGACTTTATTGTGATGATTATGGTTTAGTACTTTGTTAGGGGTAATGATATTATTATCATCATTATGAATTAAATTAGGATACTTAAAGTATAAATAGACTTTTTTTAGTTGATAAGTTTTATTAAATAAACCAAATTAGGCTTGGATAGTCAGCAATTCATTGTTATTGAGATTATTATTTAGTCTATGTTCCTCGTGTGGGGATTACATGGATATTATTGTGGACTTGATTTATTATTTATGATTGTGTACCCTAGTGAGGGCTTATATGCATATTGTTTTTTATTTGAAAGGATATATTATTGTGATGCTCGAGTGGAGGGTTGACTTGATGTTATTGTCATGTTTTGTGCATTAAATACCTTATTTATTATTTTATCGCCAGTGGGGGTTTGATTCGACATTGTATGCCTTTTATGAACATTTAAGTGCATATTCATTATGTGGATGCCCGTGTGAGTGGTTGGAAATAGTAATATTGATGAGTACATGACTATTTATTTTGGTGGCGCTAAGCAGTAACTGATATCATGAATTTTTGATATATAGAGTTGATTGTAAGCTGACTTATACATATATTGAATGAATTTGATCTTCATATTTATTGGCTATTAGAATTACATCCTTATATTACAAAAGAATATTTATGAGACATTGGTACCACTGAGACATT
Organism: Capsicum annuum; assembly: GCF_002878395.1. Taxonomy (NCBI): domain Eukaryota; kingdom Viridiplantae; phylum Streptophyta; class Magnoliopsida; order Solanales; family Solanaceae; genus Capsicum; species Capsicum annuum. The sequence goes on along the minus strand of NW_025829801.1, from coordinate 376,214 downwards.
CTAAATTTTGTAATAAAATGAGACACTCTATAAAATTCATGTACCGAGGGATGTACCAGTAAGATTGATTTGAGATATGAGATAGAGATTATTCGAGTAAATGGATTGTGAACCCCCCATGGGCCTTACTTGTGAGAAATGAGGCTTGTAGATATACACATAGAGTTATGCAATAATACTCAAAATAGTTATCATCATCACCAAATTATATTGCATCACTCGCATTGCATTGCCATTCCTTGGAATGGTTTGGCATTGTGTTAGTATTTATTCTTGTACTTTATTACCATTATAGAACCTTGTTTTTGATATTGTGTTTGAATATTCATTTCACTTCACTATATTATCTTATACCATCTTATATTAGTTGGGAGGTTGGGGTATTATCAAACGTGGGGTATAATAGTGGCTCGAACAAAAGGAAAGATGGCTATCACTTTTTTGTAGTATTATATACCCCATATATATACATATTTTTTTATAGATCATAGATTGGTGAGATTGCCTCATAAATGACTTCTCTTTGTATAGATCATAAATGAATAATGTTAACCGACCTAGATCAAAGTGCCTACCTTATATTGTATATACCTATTGACCATTGTACTGTTTAACCTATTGGGATAAAGTACGATGGTTTGGTAGGTCATAGGCTATTCGGATATATTAGTAGTTGGGGTGGTGGTTCTGGATATCACTTTGGATATGTTCGATTATTGATGATGCTTGATGAGTAAACATAGTTTTCGTACTCATAATTGCTTTTATTTCCTTTTTATTATTTTCTAAACCCCATGTAGGTATTGGTTTGATTGGTAGATGGTAGATTTCATTCCTTTAGAGTTGACATTACGGAGGTCAAAGTAGTGGATGATGTTTCAGAAAGTTGAACCAGATCTCTCACTTTTCATCCTATGTTTTTATTCGTATTAAGATACCTTGGATTACTATTTCTGTTCTGTATTAGAAGTTTGTACTAGTGAAAATCAAACTTGGTGTAGTGACCAAATCCATTGTTCCTTAGAATGTCTCAACCTTAGTATAGAGTGCGAGCATTATCAAGATTTCATCAAAAAAGTTATACACAGTGATACCAAGTAAATTTTAAATCATTAAATAGAGGAGATAGGATGATGTTATTCTGCTATAGTGGTATGCAGATTGCTATGTCAGTGTGATGCCTCAAAATATCCACTTAAGTAGGTTTATTTTCCATTTTCTCATTTGGTGAAATAATAAAGTAGGAGGCTCCAAAAACCCTAAGGGCTACCTTCCACGCTTTGGAACCTTAGAGAAGAGGAGAGAGCAATGCAGATGGGCAAAACCCATGTATTTATGGTGATAATACATCCGTAATGTTATAATTTTTATTTGTTTATCCTTCCTATAGTTGGTTGACATCCAGGTAAGCTAAGTTTAAATTTGTAGAATTGACTCAAGTCAGAAAGCATGAATTTAACATAGATGGATGGGAAACTTCATGTCTAGGCCTTCAGGCATAGAGTTTGGATGGATAAAACTCGATTAAAAAGTGGTAAGTCTATCTATTTGGTGTTGTTTATATGATTATTTCTTATTATACTGTATGGGTCTATTTTGGATTGTTCTTCCTACTGTAAATTGGTGTGTGTCATAGTTGAAGGTGATTATCGGGTGTTTGCTAAACTCTGAAGAGCAAAATGGTACCAAGTAAAGTGTGGGGGATGGTATTTCCCGAGTAACCTAGGGTGGTACATCTGGTTTAGGTCTCTCAGGGTTAGTATTGGAAAGTGCCATGGCTAAGGCCCTATTGTGGCATAACGATGGAATTGTGGTTAATTCAACATGTATTGTAAGTTCATATTAACTACTTATAGTGTGGATGGTTAATGCATGTGTTTTGGTATTGGTCAATGAAATTCTTTACTTGTTTATTGAATTGATCAGATTATTTCTAAATATGAGATGTTTTTGTATTTCGAATCTCATGCGATATTGATGTAACAAGGCTGACAGATACTTATGTCTGGGATTTAGTACATGGATTATAATTATCCCCTATATGTCATGTCTAGAGGTTAGATGCAACACCTATAGCATGTAATCAAAGGTTAGGTAGTATAAGGGTTCCATGAGTGAACCGGGATATATGCTTTTATGCTTGGTTTGTGTTTACATATTGGGACTCCATATGATCTGTATATTGGTCATGTATTTAGAGATTCTTGTTGTTAAAGTTAAAGTTGTTGACATGGTTGTGGATTAGCTGCATAATTATTTACTTACATAGTTTTGTCTTGATTTGACTAGGTACTTGCCTGCTGATTGTTAGTTGGGCATTAACTTCTTGTTATTGCTATATGTTGTATGTATGTTGCTTAGGGAATGAGTTACATCGAGACATGATAGTGTGAAACCCCTTAATGTAATTCAAACTCTTAGTAGAGATTACTATTATGTTAATCATGGTGGTGGAAGATCACCAAGTTAGGGGCTAATTTTATAGATCTAGGTCGACGGGATAAGGAAGGGGCCACATGTAGCTACACGGTGAACCAAGTTTTAATGGATTAAGCAGTTTGTGTAGTGATAATTTGATATTAGATCCTAGGTTATCGATCTACCAATAAAATAGAAAATTTTGAAATAGTCCTGCAGATTGGTGTGTTGACATCCACATCAAATCTTCGGGAAGTTATAAGGCATTCTCAAAATGTTTACCCTTCATTCTTTCTTCTCGTTCAGTTTGTTCAGTTGTGGAATGGATTAAATTTAACTGGTATCTCTTGATTCCAATTGGTATCTTGTTTTAACATATTTACGATCAGCATAATGTTAAGGACTCCACCTCTTAGATCAGGAGAGCTAAATAACAAAAGATGTGCTAGTGAGAATTCTTAATAAAATTGAAGTTAGTGGTAAGATCCTTAAAGAAATAAAGAGTGACTTCTCTTTATTGAACAAAATGGTCACTTCCCATGAAACCTCTATTAAGAAAATTGAGACACAATTAATTCAAATCTCTTCCCACCTTAATCAAAGGGAAAAAGGTGTACTCGCGAGTGACAGCATAATAATTCCCATGAATGACAATGCTCATTGATGGTAATTATCACTAGGTGTGGGAGGGCACTTGGTAATGAGAAGATTGTCGTTGATGATGATCGTATAGAGGAGGTGAGTGAAGAATAAACAAGTGTGGAAAGAAAGTGGGTTGATAAGACTCTTGACCCGAATAATGATGCGGAAAACTCCAAAGATTTGCATGACGGTTAAGCAATAATTGTTGAAGATACAAATACTAATGATGATAAAGAACCAGAGGTTAGTAAAAATATTCAACAACCATAAAAGATTGCGATTTTTTTAAAGCCAACAATCAAAATACCTCATCCATTACCTCAAAGACTCAAGAAGAAAGAGAAGTATTTTAAATTCAAGAAGTTCCTCTCTATGTTCAACATTTTTTCAGTCGACATCCCTTTGGTGGATACTTTGCTCACGTTGCCCGGTTATGCCAAGTTAATGAAAGACTTAATGACCAAAAAGAGAGTGATGGAAATTGAAACAATTGAAATTTCACATAATCATAGTGCGATCATGACAATTAACATGGTAACAAAGAAAGAGCACCCCTACAAATTTACTATCCCTTACATGATTAGCGTATACAAATTTGGCAAGCCGTGTGTCACTTGGGATCGAGTATAAATATGATATGATTGGATATTTTAAAAATGTTGATCTTGAGAACTCACATGGCTACTATGGTGAGACTACTAATGGCAAATATATCTATCAAGAGATCGGTAGGAATCCTTTATGATTTTCTTGTTAGAGTTGATAAATTCATATTACCTATTGATTTTGTCATTCTCAATGTCAAAATTGATCATGAGGTCTCAATCATTCTTGGTAGGATCTTCTTAGCTACCTGAAGAGATTAGTTGATGTGGAGCGTGGCAAATTGAAATTTAGGGTCAAAGGTTTCAAATTTAATAAGTGAAAATCCATGAAACAACCGAGGGATTTGCAAGTTATTTTGGTTCACTACTAGAAATTAGCCCTATGGCAACGGTTCAAAAAATGTTGCAATAGATATAAAAAATTGTTACAATAGATCTACCGCAACGGTTAGTAAGGCGTTGCAATAGACCTACTGCAACAGTTACAACAACCATTGCAATAGATAAACCTATTGCAACGATTTTTCTAACCTCCTATTGTGACATTTTGTATTGTCTATAGCAACGGTTAAAAACCATTGCAATAGACTATATTGCAATAATTTTTAGATATCTACTGCAATATTTATTGGTCTTTTGCAACGATTTTTAACTACATATTGCAACACTTTTTGCCACCTATTGCACTGGTTTTCGAATCTTTTGAAATATATTTTTGCAACCTATTACAACCACTATAATTAGCTATTGCAATGATCTTGCAAAATCTTTCATTAATATAATCCAAATTAACAAATTAGTAATCTAAACACAAAAGCAAAATATTAAAGTCAAATTATCATTAGTTTTCACACATAGAATCAAATTCGAGTGGCGATAAGTTTCACAAAATTCAAAATCAAAAAGATTGATATTAATTAAAATCACTTCTTTCTTCATCTCCTTTATTTTTGACAATCATCTCCTTTATGTAAGGTCAATTTCTTCATCACTTCTTTCTTCATCTCCTTCATTTTGGACACCTATAAAAAGAGAATAAATAATCTTAATTAGCACTTAAATGACAACATATTTAAAGAGGGTAAGTTGGGCGATTGTGTATAATACCATAACGAGTAAGGAAGCAAAAGAAAAAAGGAAATAAACATAGATCCACTCCACAAAAAACTTCAAAAGGGCATAACTTATTTCACATACAATACCATAATGATTGTGTATTAAACAGCAGCATACTCTCTAATTATTATTCATTCAGATCCCAGTGCAGATAACCATTATCTATGATAATAAGTCTTCAAACTCAAGCAACAAATGAAAAAAGTGGCTAAGGTACCTTGTAGCAGAAAGGGGACTTTCTTTTGATGAAAAATGACAGAATGGTTTTGCTTCTTCACTGTTTGCAAATACTATATCTGCATAATTTGCCATGATTTCCCTGGAATGAAAAATGTGGAAAATAATAAGGATAAATAACACTGTCATAGTAAAAGAAACAAATTGAGTTCACTATATACAAGTCTAAACAACAACAAATTTTGGTTTTCTGACTCAAGTTTTCATGACAATTTCAATGGACTGCTAGCCACTGGTAGACTTTATCCTGATCTAGCATGGATCTGCATGCACTTCTTATTACACATCGAATATCCAAACTCCGACGAGTGAGTTAATACAGTTATCCAAGCTTCTCCCTTTTTTTCTACTTTTGCTTTATTGTTCATGGTCTATTGGAAACAGCCTCTCTACCTTTGCAAGGTAGGGATGAGGCTGCATACAAGCCATTCTCCTCATACCCCACTTGTGAGATTGCACTGTTTATGTTGTTGTTCTATTTTTGCTTTATTAGAGTGGAGGTTTTTTCCCCTTTGGAATGATTGGGTGGGGGCATTGTCAGCTTTATTAGGCTTATTGAGAAGTAGTGGAAGATGCAGGCTAAAGTGGAAAACTTACCTGCGGAGTCATTCAATTGATAAGAAACATTCTCGCTAGACAGTTAAAGAGTAGCTCCATGTTTTCACCTTTGAACTCTTAGCCCATAAATGCAAAAGCATTTATAAAAAAGGAAAATGTAAAAGAAAAATTTGAATGAGATTATCACTCTTTATACACCATTCAATAATTAACTATACAGGAAGTCTTCATAATTGGAAATGGAATAAACAACTCAACATCACTTACTAGTGTGTCAAAATCAAGTTTTAACCGAGTTACCAACCAAGTAGGATCCATCAGTAACTCTAAAATAGCATGAAGCTCTGAATTTTGATACATCTGCAGATCTCTTCGTCCATGCTCTTTATTTTGCAGAACTCTAGGTGGTTTGCCTCTCTTAACTCAAGCAACTTGACCAGCTGTAAATAGATAACAAAAAAATACAACAATAGTGTTTACAAACTGAAGCACAGAACTCCACTGAGAAATATATGCATATCTGTTAAATAGATCGATTTTGCAGTGAGAATAAATTAAATAATGAAGTGAAACCTTTGAAGATGAAATACAATTAAAATCGGGAATCAAGCTAGTATAGTGATCAATATTCCAATCCGGTGGCTAATTGTTGAAGAAAGTTTATACTGCTTAAATCGTGGGGATTTAGTTGTTATGACACTGTTGTTTATATTCCAACGACTTCTGATAAGTGTACTTTCTTGTTTCAGGTAAAACGTGAACTTGAATTGGTAGAGGAGAAGTTTTTGTTGTCCAAGGGGTAAGGACCATTCTTTGTGTTTTTCTGTATTCCTGTCCTCAATTTAGTATGTGATACTTTCACAATCAATTTGACTGTTAATCTCATATTTGAGACATCATTGTTCTCCAGAAACCCTGAAATAGATATTCAAGCTCCAAAACCAAGAAGCTTGAAATTGAAGTTCTCTATATAAGTATATGTTCCTGTACTTACCGGAGTAGAAATTAAAGGAGATGGATGTAATTCTATTGAAGTGGATCCTTAGTTGATAATAACACTGGAGAAATTATTGACTTCGGACCAGAAGCCTTAGCTAAAGTGGAAATAGTTGTTCTCAAGAAAAAATTCGGAGATGATAATGGAGGTAATTAGACAGCTGAGGAGTTCTGTAGGAATGTTGTGCGAGGGAAAGAAGGGAAAATGTCTCTTCTTGCAGAAGATGTACAAGTGATACTTAATAAAGGTATTAATTCTATAGATAAAATCAGATTTACACATTCTTCAATCTATATGATGACTGGGATATTCAGGCTAGGTGCACGAACTGTTGACACTTCTATCTATTAAAGTTTTTGACTTTCAAAAGTCAAATTGCATATTGTGAAATGTTTAACATACAAGTATTACTACCACTATTTATCCATATGTTTGATCTAACTTAACTCCATCGACATGACTTCGATTACATTGTCTCTTTCAAACTCGAACAAAGGTAGAGATTTGCGATAGACCAACAACCAACACAAAATACACTGAATCATAATTCATTCACATAGCACAGATAACTTGAAGTTGTTTAAGACTGAATTGTAGTAAGTGTTGTTATTATTTGATCTAACCAACTAATGTAAACTCATGCAAAGTTTCTGTGGTCAATCTAGCTGGGCTCTACATTAGTTTTAAACAAACTTGGGCCAACTTCTTGACACTGGCCAGAAGTTTGAACTACAAGGTTCAGAATATAAGTTACATAGAATAAAGAAATTCAAGTTGTTCTTAGGCCCTATATATTACAAGAGAATCAGTAGTATGCTAACTATATAGAAATCATCAGTGAAAATGGTGGGAGCAGAAAGAATTTTCTGAACTTTTGAGATATATGAAAGACATCCAGGTATATGCTTCATAAAATGATAGTATATAATATTTTACATTGATCATAGTCTACCACACGAAGCTAAGGTCTGTCTGCATACACCCCACTCTCCTTAACTTCCTATTGTGGGACTATATTGGGTTGTTGCATTTGTTTCTCAAATTTATTTCATATTTAAATCAACCAACAACACATATATAATGATCAACCTTTACCATATCAATATAAACTTCTTCCACAATACGTAGAAGGGCATGAAACCAAATGACAAGCAAAAGTTAAACTTATTGTTACCATCAAACCAAAAGAAGTTCTTCTTTACTAAATCAAAATTTTCCCTTCTTGAACAACTTTGAAGGGAAGGATTGGGAGACTTGGTTCATGCCAGAAGAAGTAATCAAGTCAACCTTAGACTTCACAACCACAAGCCTGTAATAGTACAACTAAAATAAAATAAAGGGACTACCCAAATTGA
>NW_025829801.1:358919-365286 GCF_002878395.1 Capsicum annuum | reverse complement strand
CCTGTAATAGTACAACTAAAATAAAATAAAGGGACTACCCAAATTGAAATCGAGATCGAAAATTAGGTCAAAATAGAGAAGAATAGACTAACCTTAACATCCCCAAATTGAAGACATCCCCAAATTGAAGAACACCCCAAAACAGCAAGTGGGTTATATAGACTGCCCCTGTAGGTCTTGAACCCGAAACAAAGTATTACTACAAGAGTTTCCCATCTTGCACCTGTTGTTAATGTTGTACAATTGTCTTTGCTATGGCGTATTGCTATGAAATAGTCTTTTCTCTGGAATTATGTAGCTTGCAATTGAATTTCTACTGACGTTCTCTCTTTAATTCTTTAATTTCCAATTCTTATCTGGAGAATTTAGTTGAAGAAACTAAAAGGCATTGTAATCTTTATAGGAATTGGAAAGGAAAAATATTTTAATTATCTTCTACTAGTGATGCACAAAAACGTGTGCCACTGGAAACCATAATTCTGGTAATGAAAGAGCAGAAACTGAATTACCTAGAAATACTCCTACTCACAATGGTGGCCGTATCTCCAACCCCAACTCCACCCAACTTGCGATTCAAATACATATTCCTACTCACAGTGGTGGCCATATCAGGATTGAAATCAAGGTACGGTAGTCAAAGTAGTGGTACAATTGGAGGAGAATGGTGGTCGGAGCAATGATATAATGGTCGAAGAAATGGTATTATGATCGACGTATGGTGGTTGGAGTAGTGGCGGATCGGACTAAGTGAAATTTTTTTGGCGGATTGGAGTATGCCAGATGAAAAGTGATGAAAGGGTGGATCGGAGAATAAAGGGTTTTTGTTGGCAGACTTAGCAAATTTTTTTGGTGGGAATAGTTATACCGTTGTAATATCTTTTTTTATTCAATTAAGGTTTCCATTGATGATTCTATAGCAATGGTTCGTATAATCGTTACTATAAAATACTCTATCGCAACGGTTCTTTAACAATGAAAATGGTTATATTACAAAATAGTTCTACTAGAATAATTTTTTTTGGCAACGGTTGTAACCGTTGCAATAGAGGGTCTATTGTAATGCTTTGGGAACCATTGCAAAAAAGTCTGTTGCAATAAGCGTAATTTCTGGTAGTGGTTATTAATGTAATTAATTATGAGGTGGAAAATGCATTGGAAGTAGATTAGATTAGTGAATCTCTAAATGGGGGTATATGGAACTATTGTAGCTAAGATGTTGAATAATATGATGTTGTAGCTTCTTTGATCAAGTTTGGTTCATATAATAAGAAACCACACAAGCTTGATCTTGACTTCATGAATCGGGAGAGTCCTACCACAACTGAAGCCTTTTTCTCCTCATTTTTGACATTTCTTCTTGGGAATGAAAGTACTTTGACCATTATCGTTGTGGCACTAGCATGGCAAGTCTATGTATTTATGTCCATATGGAGAAGGTTTATAAGAGATATTAGATGGACCATCGGTCATATCATGAAAATTCCTCCTAATTTTACTCTAATAAAATACAATTGGAGCTAGATTATGTACCTTGTGTTCAGCAAAAAAGGAGGTTAAACTATCATATGCAAGAAATCGTAAAGAAAGAGATCATTAACTGTAACACCCCACAAACTCCTAGTTACAGTTATAACTATTCATCATATGTTTATAGTCCTAAAATTGATTATTTATAATCATATATGACATGATAATTTACTTAGTGTGCAAAGTGCTTTTGATGCGAATAATGATCATAGGAAAAATTAGAGGAAAGTTGAGTTGAGAGCTTTTCTTAATGATTGAGTTTTAGTATTTAATCCTACAAAGGTAAAGTTTAAATGAGTGTATCTTCCATAATATATTTGTTAAGACCCACTGAATGAAAGATATTTGAGTCCTCTTTCCAATGCATTTTATTTTACCTTATTGTAATACCCCGAAAAATGCAAATCAATATTAGCACCATATTTCAAGATTATGCATAGTACATCATGGTTCTTTGGTAGTTTCATGATCTATTTTGATGTCAGTTAAGGTCTCAAATACATCGTAGCTATTAGGAGAATGAAAACATTCCTTACCGATTGAATTCTTGGGAAAAATATTGGTATAGTCAACTTCAAACAAGCATATCTCTTGATATACTATGAATTTTTGAGCTCATGACCCACCAACAGATAGATAATTGAATTAGATTTTCAAATATACCAATTTTACCAAAATCCAATATTGGAACAAAATGATATACCCATTTTACTCCAGCATATTTGCCTGGCAATGAGTGACGACATATCTGACGGGCGTCACATATCTGACGGCTTATCAGCCTTGATCGTTAGCTGAGAATTTTAGAAACTGGGAAGTTGTTTTGTAGTGGTATTTTAGTCTTTTTACTCACCCTAAAACATACCCCCACGTCGTAAAACACCATAAACGCGAAATTCAGCCTCAATTCACCATAATATACTCACTTTCTCTTAAACTCTCTCAAGAACAAGCCTTAGGGTTTTAACAGAAGATTCAAATCTGAAGAATTTTACCATCAATCTTCTTAAAGTGAAGCATTAAGTTATATCATGTGTTGATTTATGGGTCCCTTTCACCCATAAAGCTCAAGAATCTCTTTTCAAGTTACAAGATTTGTGTATTTATGAATGTTTATGATTTAAATAGAATTAAAATTCATGTACATGATGTTGTGGGGTTTTGATTCATGTTTTAAATTGCATATTCCAATTATTATCCCTAGTATAAGAAGATTTACATAATAATCATGATAAACCCCCCTACAATTTACAAGTTGATTCATGTATCCATGATTATTAGATGTGTTGATGATTGTATAACCAAAGCATGCTCCCCATGTGTTTGATTTAATGCCTCTTTGAAGGAAAACTGCCATACTAGTATAAGAATATGAAATTCCCATTCATGTACAATTTCATGCATGCCAAATGTTTGATGAAATATCTTAGTCAATGAATTATGGATATATCTGTGGCCATTGTGGTGCTTTAGAACTTGTACTTCATGTGATCCCCAACTTATTGTATTATGGATTATCGATGTTCATCACGTATTCCAAAAGTCACACTTTGTCAGTTTCTTTCCATTGAGTCCTAGGGGTAGTTGTACCCCAAAAAAATAGTCGTGTGCCTAGAGTTAGTGACATGTTTTCACGATATCCTCAGTCAAGCCATGATCCATAGAACTCAGTTAGTCATGTGACTCAGGAAAGCTCAATAATTCAGTAATCTTAATAGTATTTCGTCAGTTAATGGAACTCCATGCATTTAGTGTAGTCCAGTTCTATTAATCATGCTAAGTGTCTATTCTGATGGGAGTAGGAATTAGCACTGAGTGACCCCAAGGATGGGATCACACACAAGCAGATGAGGGTGTGATTATTTGAAGTCATCCTTGCATTCCAGAACTATGTATCCAGCATAGGTTGAGACATCAGCAATTTCAAATGAGGGTTGATGAGGTGGATAAACACTGTCAAATGAGGGTCCCACCCTTCTCTTTGGGGACACTATCAAATAAGAGTCACCCACAGTTTGTCCTTACAAGTGGTGCAGTATTGACACCCTTCTAATCAGGGCACAGATTGGACCCCATCTCAGCTATTAAAGCAAATTTTGGGGCATGTCGATTAGATACTACTTCCCAAAATTTCAGTTACAGAATCCAAACTGTCAGATACATTCATACAATTTTAGTAAAAGAACTCAGATAGTTTCTTAAATTTCAGGACCGTCAGATACAGTCAACTCAGAATAGTATGGGACTTTGATAGTTTTATCAGAAACTAGACTATCAAGACACAGTCACTCAGAATATCAGTTGTATCGGTTATATTAATTATCTGACTTTCCATGTTATCAGTATTCAGACTCAGTAATCATATTATCACGAATTAGATTACAGTCTCTGATTCATGCATGTATTCTCACATTCATATTGTTCAGTCAGTTAGCATAGTTCATGCATGTGAAACCTTTGCATTATCCTATATCACATGCACACCAGTATATTCCATTGTACTGGCGCATTTGCACTATGGTTTTTTTACTTTACACCATAGGTTCTGAGGCACTAGTTCCAGAGCACCAATATCATTCCCGCATTAGCAGTCAGAGCTAGTAGTGAGTCCCCATCCTTCTAGGACATGATTATTATTTTAACATTTTTATACTTAGTTTATTTTAGTAGCCGGAGTTAGTTTGGGACATGTCCCATCAACTCCTTATTCAAATAGTTAGAGGCTTTTCAGACTATTATGTTTAGACAGTTTATTTCATTTGTTTTGGGTATTCTATACCCCATTCAGATGTTATGTTTTTATCAGTTATGTTACATCATTGAACCTTATGGCCTATCAATTTTTATTTCCGCATTTATGTACATATATTAGGTAGTGTACAGGTATAGATATCATTCATGGGTTACCTTGTGGTCCTTTGGGGTCATGGGCACCATGTAGCTTTTCGGGTACCAGATTCAGGGCTTTACAAACTTAGAATCAGAGCCTAATATTCAATAGTGTCCTAGGAAGTCTGAATGTCGTATCTAGTAGAGTCTTGCGCATAGGTGTATTGTGCACTACACTTTTATGCAGGAGGCTATGAGATGTTTTAGGAACAATTTCCTTTCTTTCATGTCTCAGACCATGCTATAGAAAGATTCTTTAGGAAACTCATAAAGCTTCTCATCATGCTTTACTCATGTCAATGTTACCTTACATTCAAGGTAACAAAAATATTAAAGCTCAAAGTCCTAGGGATAAGGCTTTCACAGACAGTCCCCATAGATAATTATGGGATTTCCCACAGGCTCACAAGTATCCCATCAGTTTCATTATGTTCCAAAGTTGTAAAGATTTCATTCATGATTATGAGAACTCATCTACGAACTCCAATCTAGATATTTCATCAATCCTCTTCTCAGAATTCTATGATAGCATATGACCAAGAGTTTGATGCATGAACCAAGAAGTTTAGCAGTACTAGAATTGGGATAATATTATCTGTATTGAACAAATTATGTATTCATGGGGATAGTTGTACCAAAGTAAATCAGTATGATTGAATAGTGCTAGCAAGAATTTAAGTTTATTGATTTGATACTAAGTATGAAGGTGGGGATGTGAGTTAGAAGATGTGATATTAGTAATCTATGATGAAATAGAAGTAGATGGTGTGTTTAGGAAGGCAACCATGTGTCAAACAGAGTATAAGTATGTAATGATGATTGTAGTTCATTTTAGATTTTAGTAAAGTATTCATAGACTTATGATGATGGCTTAAAGCAAGGGGGAGATAATAGACGAAGTGACCAAGTCAGGAACCCAGAATCTAGTAGTAGTGCCAGTAAGTATAGAAAGGCAGTAAGGGGAAAATGATTCCAGAACTATTCTTATCCCAGTGTAAAGTTTAGTACTCCAGTCAGCATGATTCCTATGCATGTTTCACACCTCAGTTCCATGAACCCAACTTATATTCATATGCTTTTCATAGAGTTATGTATGATTCCAGTTCCCAACATAAGGAGTTCAGTTCTATTTCCTTCAGTAATACAAATCTTGTCCCACAAATACAGAAAACTCCAAACCTTAGGTCATACATCCCATGACTCATGTAAACATATCATGCTCTACAGTATACTCATCTTCTATGACTCCTGCTACACCCCTACTGATCAGCTAAAGTAAGACTATATTATATATATCATTATTTTAGACCTCTTGGTGAATCCATGATTTTTATATTCAATTCCACAGGCTTTAGTCAAGTGTCAAAGTTCTGTTAGTGTCGATTTATGCTTCAGGTCCTCCTGATTCAACCCTTTGGTGAGCTCTCTTTGTGAAAATTATGTAGTGATGAGCAGTTGCATATATGCGAGAAAGTGGATGTTACATATTAAGATAAAATTGTTGCATACTTATTTTACACGAGGGTGTAGTTATGAAGATGGGCTTAAATGTCATGTTAGTGTGTAATTAAATGGGTATCAACGCGTAGCATTTAGAGTTGGGAAAGTACAGAGTGTAAGTGTATATTCAGATCCTTGACTTATGTCAGTCCTTATTATGCAACTATCAAAACTCAGTTTCTATCTCAGTTACAGTTTTAGTATTCAGTACTTAGTGATCAGTGTTCAGTCTCAGAATTTAGTACTTTAGTATCCGTCTAAACCTCTGTTATTAGTATTCATTTATCAGGACCTAGCTTTCAGTTCAATTATGATTCCCAGTTACTACCTTAGTTAAAAGTCTGCTTTAATTCAGTAATTAGATTAGAAACTCAGTTCAGTTTTAGACTTGCTTGATCCTAGCATACAATTATCAGTTACTCAGTTATTAGTATTTTAGTACCTCAGTTTG
>NW_025829801.1:339435-355919 GCF_002878395.1 Capsicum annuum | reverse complement strand
AATTCACAAATAATACAGACCTCATGAATCCATGCTCAAGTTACCTCATATTACTCAGTTAGTTCTTACCTCCTATGCATAATATTCTCCAGCCTCAGTTCAGCTATTCAGAGTAAGTACACTTCAGTCTTAAATGCCTAGTATTCGGCTATCAGTTATCCAGTTAATTAGATAAGTCAAAATATTTATGCTCTCCTGCTCAACACCCACGTGAATATTTCGTGTAGTATCAATTACTATATAGGAGTCTTAGTCACCTCATCTTAAATCATATTCATAGACCTTAGCTTATCTTATCAAAATTTTGCCAAGTGATAATTTTCTTATTCAGCTATCTTAATTAGATCACGCCAAGGTTTTCTTGCACCCTAAAGCCACTAAAACTCTATAGAAAGTGTTTCAAAGAAAGGATCCTATTGATTATAAGTTTTTAGCATGAGTTAATCCGCAAAGCTAGTATTTTAGTTTAGCAGTCAAACAGATAAGTACACATGGCTTGGGTTCCCATTCCATCCATCCAGATGTACTATTCGAAGTCTTATGAATGTAACCATTCTCAGATGAACCAACTAGACAGAATCAAGTTCATCTCAGTCTATGTATCATTACTCAGTTTTAGATCTCAGATAATCTATCACAATTTATTTCATAGTTGCCTTTTGCATTGCCCCAATTTTTCTCAACATCTCAGCCAAGTCAGCATTCTTCAAGGGACATAGCATCCCAAGGGGGAGATACACTATGAACCCTCGAACTTTCATGACATAAACTTCCCACTCATTTTTTATGTAATGAATTTAGTTTGGAGTAGGGGGTACTCATAAGTTAACCCTCAAGTTTCAATCTCAGCCATGAGCCATGTATTTAGGGGATCAGTTTAGTTTACGATATTTAGTTCACAGTATTCAGTTCATGCATTATGTTTTAGACTCAGCTATGTTCTCATTTTCCTATTCATGCATGGTCAGTAAAAGATATCGAGTTTGAGATTGGTGACTATGTGTATCTAGAGATCTCTCCTATGAAGGGAGTGAACAGAGTTGGAAAGAAAGAAAAATTCAGTCCCCGATATGTTGGTCCCTTCAAAATTTTTAGTCGCTTTGCAAAGTAACTTATGAGCTCAAGTTGCCTTCAAATCTAGTCTCAATTTGTCTAGAGTTCTATGTCTCCTTACTTGATAAGTGCATAGGTGACTCATCAGTTGTATTCCCTACATAGGGCATAGATATTCAAAACAATTTCTCTTTTGAAGAGATTTCAGTATAAATCCTAGACTATCAGACTCGTAGACTAAGGAACAAAGAAGTCCTTCTAGTCAAAGTTCTTGGCGAAACAAGTCCGTTGAGGGAGCTACTTGGGAAGTAAGAGCTGACATGTGTACAAAATATCCTCAAATCTTTTCCGATAACTCAGACTCAGCTCAAGGTAATAGTTTTCATTAAGTTTATTTAGTTTCGTGTCCAAATTTGAGTTACAAATTTGGTATCAGTTATCATGTTCTCAGAATTCCGTTATAAACTAGGTACTATGTACAATTGCATCTTCACTCATGCATTCATATATCAATTTAGTCATATAATCATGCATTATATATGAATGAATTCAGCTTATTAGTCATGCATCAAATAAGCATCCTTATTATGAGAAATCCAGTTTATCAGAAATCTTAATCATGCATTCATGATCAGTTACCCATGAATCAGATATGCATGTTCAGTATGATATGTTCAGCCTATAAGTCATGTCAGTCATGAAATCATGTTTCCATTGTGCATTTCCAGTATGTACTTTCAGTTATCATTTCTCTTATCCTAATCAGTCTCATTTAAGGATGAATGTTCTCAAGGGGAAGAAATTATAATACCCCAAAAAATAAAAATCAATTTTAGTGCCATATGTCAAGATTATACATAGTACATCATGGTTTTTTTGGTAGTTTCATGATCATGTTTTATTTAAATTAAGGTCTCAAATACATCCTAGATATTAGACGAATCAAAACATTCCTTACAGATTGAATTCTTGTGAAGGATATTGGTATAGTAAACTTCAAATGAGCATATCTCTCGTTATACTATGAATTTTTTAGCTAATGGACCCACCAAAATATAGATAATTGAATTAGATTTCCAATGATATCAATTTTTCCCAAATCTGATATCGAAGCCAAATGTTATACCCATTTTACTCCAACATGTTAGCCTGGCAACTGAGTGACGACATATCTGACAGACTGTCATATATCTAATAGCTTATCAGCCTTGGTCGTCATCTGAGAATTTCAGCAACTGGGAAGTGGTTTTGTAGGGGTATTTTAGTCTTTTTCTCTCCCTAAACTTACCCCAATGATGTAAAACACCATAAACACCAAATTCAGCCTCAATTTATCAAAATATACTCACTTTCTCTCAAACTCTGTCAAGAACAAGACATAGAGTTTTAATAGAAGATTACAATATGAAGAATTTCACCATCAATCTTCTTAAAGTCAAGCATGAAGGTATGTCATGTGTTGATTCATGGGTCCTTTTCACCCATGAAGCTCAAGAATCTCTTTTCAAAATACAAGATTTGTGTATTTATGAATGTTCATTATTTAAATAGAATTGAAATTCATGTTCATGATGTTATGGGGTTTTGATTCATGTTATAAATTACATATTCCAATTATTGACCATAGTACAAGAAGATTTGCATAATAATCATGATAAAACCCCCTTCAATTTACAAGTTGATTGATGTATCCATGATTATTAGATATGTTGATGATTATATAACGAAAACATTCTCCTCATGTGTTTGATTAAATGCCTATGTGAAGGAAAAGTGCCATACTAGTATAAGAATATGAAATTCCCATTCATGCACAAGGTCATACATGTCAAGTGTTTGATGAAATGTCTTAGTCAATGAATTATGGGTATATGTGTGGTCATTGTAGTTCTTTAGAACTTTTACTTTCTGAGATCCCCAACTTATTGTATTATGGATTGTCGATGTTGGTCACATATTCCAAAAAGTCACTCTTTGTCAGTTTCTTTCATTGATTCCTAGGGGTACTTGTACCCAAAAAATATAGTTGTGTGACTAGAATCAGTGACATGTTTTCACGATATCCTCAGTCAAGCCATAATCCATAGAACTCAATCAGTCATGTGACTCAGGAAAGTGAAGTAATTCAGTAATCTTAATAGTAATCTATCAGTTAACAGAACTCTATAAATTCAGTGTAGTCCAATTCAGTTAATCATATTCAGTGTCTATTCAAATGGGAATAGGAATTATCACCGAGTTAACCCAAGGATGGAAAAACATACTGTTAGAACAGGGTGTGATTCTTAGAAGTCATCTTTGTATTCCAGAACTATGTAGCCAGCATAGGTTAAGACATCAACACTAGCAGATAAGGGTTGATGAGGTGGATAAACATTGTCAAATTAGGGTTCCACCATTCTCTTTTGCGGACACTGTCAGATGAGGGTCACCTACAGCTTTTCCTTAGCCGTGATGCGATATTTACACCCTTCTAATCAGGGCACAAATTGTACCCCAGCTCAGCTATTATGTCACTTTTTAGGGCATGCCTCTTAGATACTACTTCTCACAGTTTCAGTTATAGTATGAGGACTGTTAGGTATAGTCATATAGTTTTAATAAAAGAACTAAGATAATTCTTCAGATTTTAGGACTATCATATACAGTCAACATAGAATAGTATGGGACTCAGATAGTTCCATCAGAAACTAGACTGTCAAACAAAGTCGCTCAAAATATCAGTTATATTAGTTACATTAGTTATCAGAATTTCTATGTTATCAGTATTCAGACTTAATAATCATAACATCACTAATTCGATTAAAGTCTCTTATTCATGCATGTATTCTTACATTCATATTGTTCATTCAGTTACCATAGTTTATGCATGTGAAACCTTTGCATTAGCCTACCTCACATGCATACCTGTACATTCCATTATACTGATGCATTAGCGTTATGGTGTTTTACTTTACACCATATGTTCTGAGCATGAGCTCAAGAGCACCAGTAGTATTCTCGCATCTGCATTCAGAGATAGTAGTAAGTCCTCATCCTTCGAGGATATGATTATTACTTTATCATTTTTGTGCTCAATTTTTTTTAGTACCCAAAGTTAGTTGGGGATATGTCCCATCAACTCCTTATTTAGACAGTTAGAGGCTTTTCAGACTATTATGTTTAGACAGTTTATTTCAGTTGTATTGGGTATTCCATACCCCATTCAGATATTATGTTTTTATCTGTTATGTTGCAATATTGAACCTATGGCCTATTATCCTTTATTTCTGCATTTATATACATATATTATTCAGTGTACAGGTACAGATATCAGTCATGGGTTAGCTTGTGGTCATTTGGGGTCATGGGACCGTATAGCATTCCGGGTACCAAATTTGGGGTGTTACACTTGATCAGATAGTAGAGTGAAAAGTTAAGAGCATTTTTTGAGTGAACCAATAAGGATTTATGATAAGAGTGTGGCATACTAGTTGTGCTCTACGATATAAGTGTGGAATGCTAATTGTGCTCCGTGATAACATCGTGCAATGCTAGAGGTCATGGTGACACTAAAAATTTATTTTTCCTTTAGTTTTATGAGAGAAACTAGTCATTTATGTCCTAAATTATCCTACAACTAATGCTAAAGAATTTTTCCTCACCTCATAACACAAAATTCACCATTTTCTTTCCTCCCAAAATCTAACGAACAGTAAAAGAAATGGTTCCTTTCAAAACTAAACCTTAAGGGCCCCAAATTTAGAGTTTCTACCAAAAGAACTGAAAATTTTGGATATGTGGGGTTTGAAAATGGATAAACTCTTGTCCTTATGCCAAAAAGCTTAGTTTTTACATGAATTTTACAAATTTGATGATTAGGGTTCATACCCACTGTTCACACTTTTGGAATTATGACGCTTTCCTATGATTTAAACTTTATTTAGTACAAGAAATCCTATTTACTTATGAATTTACTCACGTAAATGATCTTATGAATTGAGTTTTAGCATTTTGACATGAAATTCTATGAGTTGGCAAATTTATATGATTTAGCATAATTTATTCAGCTTCCGAGCAATTTAGACTTACTATTTAAAATTACAGTCTATCACATTTTATGATTTAAATTTTGATCTTACGATATAAAACTCATATATTTATTCACGAAAATGATTTAGAAATAGAAGAATGATTGATTTTCAGACATATAAACCTATATGTTTACTTTATGGTGAATTTCATATATATTATGATTACTTGTATGTTTTGGGAGTAGTATCAAGCACTGACAAGATGCGAGTTTAGTTCCCCCAAATTTCTAGATACTGCGTACCATGACAGGTTAAAGGGGACCTCACAAAGAGTGACTCCCTTTCCCAAATGGGCTTAGTTTAGTGATTAGTCCACCTTAGGTTTTACAACAATGGCAAGGTATGGAGCAACCCTCCTCAGAATGGGTCAGATATTTGACTCTATGCTGCTCACATGGTTTATGTTAGTTGTAAGAATCTCCCACAGAAAGTAAAATTTTTAGAAACTAAGTGTAATGACTCACTGACTTTATCAGATTATGCTTTATTACTTATCCTTTATAATATTTCATCCTTCAGTTATATTCATGAACAAGGTGAGTTTATCTAGACATAGCATGCATGTTTTTAAGTGTATGACACCTATCCATTTTTACTTTTTGAATGCACCCCCACATACTTAGTACATTCCAGAAGTACTGACCTTATATATATATATCTATGGGGCCACATTATTTCATTATGTAAATATCAGTTGTAGCTCACAACATCGTGATCAGGCATTTCATAGCTTCCAGCTAGTAGGTGATGAGTTCTCTTTATTTTAGGACTCCAGTTAGTTATAGTTTTATTGTTTCTTTTTTGTATTTATTTATATGGATTAGGGATAGCTGAGGGTCATGTCCTTGCTACCTATAGTCGGTATTAGCAGAGGATTCATAAATAGTTAATCAGAGTTGTTGTATTCCCTTTTTGTTTTCTTTTGTATAATTTAATAATGTAAATATTGTTAAATAGTATTGTATTGAACATGTTCGACTAATTGCGTTACTTCTACCTAGTATTTCCATTTTCATGTATTTTTGTTAAGTTGCTCACAAATTACGCTAGTACAATGGGTTATCTTGGGATCACTAGTGGTTCTAGGCACTGTATGACATCCAGAGGTAGTATCGAGGCATTACAAACTAGGTATCGGAGAACAAAAATTAAATTTCCTTTGGTGTCTATTAAACTATGTCTATTATAGTCTTGCGAAATAGTATAAAGACATCTGTACTTTTCTTCGAGAGGTAACATGTCATTTTGGAAGTGTTTACCTTCTTTCATTCTCTAGATTATGCAGTAAACTTGTCCTCTCAGAATCATACGCCAATATATTTGTTTCTAAAAAATCCTCCAACTATGACTTTTATTTGATGTAAATGTAAGAATTAAATTTTAATTTCTTACAAAATGATGCTCTGAGATCTAACTATCAGAAACTTCAAAAATTGCACAATAGGCTTGAGAGGAGCCTATTAGTGTGTTTTAAGTCCCTTAATTTGAAAGATTGTTTCCTCATCCATATAAGTTGCATGGTTTAGATAGAATATAATATGTATTCAGATTCCTCTTTAACCCTTATTATAGATAGCACTCATGATAGGAGAAAGTATGTACCTAGATTATTAGATAGAGTTTCTTTCAAGGGATAGTGTATTTTAGGGTGTTATAATCCCTAAGTAGTAGAATATATTAGATCTAGGGGTATGGATTTACAAGTTTAGTAAAAATAAAGGTAAGGATAACAATCAGTTAAAAGCATATAGATGGATATATATATGTTTTTTAAGTCAGGATTTAGGTAATATATCTTTAGGTGTTAGCTAAAGAGTAGTAAGTGTGGTGCAAATTTTATGATGGACTGTAGAGAAAGAGTTATTAGTTAAGTGACTTGCAATATGCTTGACGTAGTAAAGGAGTTATTTATGGCATTTTGTTGTGTCAAAAAAGTATAGGTCATTTATAAAAGTATAAAGTTTTTAAGGATTCTTATTCTGGGCTTCCCTTATGATTCTGAAGAGGAATCTAGTTGATGCTTATAGAGCCATGAATATGATTTAGACATATGGATGGATAAGTATTAGTGATGTTTGAGAAGAGGATATGCAAATGGATTATAATAAGGTGACCATTGATCAATTATTATTATTATTAGGTTCTAGTGGACTAGTGTTTCTTGATTTTTTTCATATAGCTGCCAAGCATGAGTAGTATGTGAAGTTGTGTTGTTAGTCGTGTCTAGGACAAGAAACTAAGTTTGAATAGTGGACGATTATCAAGATAGAAATAATGATTGCTTGCAATGGTGATACTAGTTATATGGAAGGTGAGCCAGTAAGCTTGAAATAAAGTATGCAAGAATTTAAGTTAATTAATTTGACATAAAGTATGATGATGTAGGTAATATTTAGAGCTGTACCCAAGGTAATATGTGGCTAAATTATTTTCTAAGATTATTATGTGTCGTTTGTGCTTAGATAGTATCCTTGAGTCGCTAAGTGTGAAGAAAGATAATTATATAGTATATGATATTCTTAATAGCTAAGTTAGGGGTTATAGGTTGACGATTTTGGGTATTTTGGTGTAATAATAATTCTTATGGCTTTGCGAAAAATATGAATTTGGAGGTGTGAATTTAACAAACTCTAAAGAGAAGGGTAGATTGTGTACTTAGAGAAGAAGTTATGTTTACTAAGAAGAGTGTATGTAAATGATGATGTTTATTAAAACTAAAGAAGGTTAAGGATGCTATATATACCAGGAGTTTCCATAAATAACTAACCCTAGTATTTCCCAAATATAATTTATCCATGTGATTTGAGCATTCATGTGTTAACCATTACAGTAAAGAAATTATGGCTCAGTCTAAAGGACATAGAATAGGCTCATAGTCTTAGAATGTTGACTTTAATCTTGGGGGGAGAAGATAGGGTGAAGAACCAAATTATGTTTTGTGAATTAGATTGTGATACATTTTAATAAGAGTTATGATGAGATAGTTCTTCATTCTTATTCTAGTGTATTCCTTGGATTTTAGTCACTATGGCACCCTATCCATGTCATACATGATAGAGCCATGCCCCTGACCAATTCTTCTACACTTCATACATATTCATGTTCATTTTCAGCTCCTAGTAAAAGAAGTAATATAGTCACTCCATGATCCTAGTCATCCTCTATGAACCTATAAGTACCAGTCATATGTTAAGTAACTTATGATAAATATGAAACCATGTTTCATAATATGCTCAGTTCCTGGATCTCATGGTACACCCTTAATGGCTATATTCACATTAAGTCATGTATGCCCTTAATTTTGACCTCTTTAGTGAATCTATAACTATGATACTCTATTCTTCAGGCCTCACTCAAGTGTCAAAGTTATGTATTGTATTCTTTTATGATTTAGGTCCACATGTTCTATATCTTCAGTGACCCTTCTTATGTTAAGACAGTTGTGATAAAAATGGATGAACAATGGTTTAGATGAGACAAAATAGATGTTCTTTATTAGGGAAAATTATTATATGTTTGATTTATGTAAGGCTATATGTGTGAAGGAAGATCGAGGAAAAACATTGGTATGTACCGTATATGGAATTATTCGGAGATAATTCATGAAATTATTATTGATAAAGGTATTACAGTATATGGAAAAATTTCTAGATGGGTTGGTTTCCTTGAAGTTCATATGTGGTTATCAGGATAGGTTTGAATTTCATGTTGGTATATAAGTGGTTGAATGCATTGTGTGCTAGAGAAATAATAATTAGAGCTTAGATTAGTTGTTGATGTGGTAATGTCATAACCTGAACCAGGCCTGGCCATGACCGGTATCTCAAGTCCAACAAGGATCGGAGACCACCCTTTACACCTAACCAACAGAATACAATACCCCAATATCAGATGAATTTCAAACATAAAAAAAGATAGGATAAGTCAATAGACGACAAGGGGTTAAAGAAACCAAGTAACATCACCACCCAAGTCCACTGTAATCCAACAAAGCCTTCTAGATAGTTCAAAATCAATAAAGTGTCAGGACATGCCCCTGACCCTGAAAATGACTATGACAATATTAATGATAATGTTAACTCTCAATTATAATCTATGATAAGAACTTATAAAATATCTAAGTCTTTCAGAGAATGGAATCTTGCTACTTTACCAAAATGAACCGACGAACCAAGCTGATCCACCTAACTCTGCTTAGGAAAAGTAGAAGTATCACTGGTTCCTACATTGTGTAGGAATATGATCATGCTCAACCTACTCTATGATAAGGGCAAGGCGATCATTGTCAAACATAATAGCCCAACTTAAGTTGGGATCAAATCCATGAGGAGTGTACCTAGCAGTCGAATCCTATGGGTGTTGAAAGATACTAAGTATATACCCATAATGTAAAAATAAAGTAAAATATAAATTAAAATTAGGGGGTATGATTTGAAAGGTTGTTTAAACAGAACTACTTGAACTATCAAATTAGAGCAACAATTATAGATAACATTCCAATAGGAGAATAGTCTTGGGATTATATTTTCCTAGGGGTAAATAGTGCATGGGTTCATGATAATCAAATGCAAACTCTAGTTAATGACTACATGAATAGGTTAGGTTAGGAGTCTTGATGTTAGTTTTTCAACTAAACATTAAAATGTCACCCATGAATCCTTTTGATTACCTCATAGGTATGGCAAACAAACTAACCCAAAACCTCATTTAGGCATCCCTATTTCTAGGAAGATGGTCAAGACATAGAAAATCCACTATCCATCCTTATGTCTAAGACAACTAAAAGGAACAAGTTAACATCTAATCTATTATTTACAAATACTATTCACCCACATAACTCTATCGAGGATGATGTGAAGCCCCCACAAATCCTAATTTAGCAATCAACTATTTATGAAACCCACAATCATCAACTAAGAATTTACAATAACAATCAAAACCCACACACATTCGCACCGTATTCAAACAAAATCCCTGGTTGAATATTTAGTTGCTTATGAAAATAGGAAAAAGAGCATCACCTAAATTGAAATTCATATCCTCAAATGAAAATAAAGCAAGAGTAATCCCAAAATTCAAAGCTCCAATTACAACTGAAAATATCTTTTTGAAAGACATACTACAGTTGTTCTTCTCACTCTAATCGGAAGATTTCTCTCTATATAAATTTTGAAGCTCGTTGGTCGATGATGCAAAATTGAAAGGGTTTTTTCCTTTTGAAAGATTGGAACCAGTTATGGGAAATTAAAAATCTTCCCCTAGGATGTTTTCTGCTTCATCGCGATCGCTGGTGCATTGATTGCGATCACAGCTCGTGCAATTGCGATGAACCTATCATGATCGCTACCCTTGACTAATTTGGCTGGTCACGATTGCGACCCTTAGACTATAATTGTGGGAACTAAGGGTTAGTGTCTAATCTAGGTTTTCCAAGTATTGCACTACTTGTACACATCTTGATGTCTTTTAAGCTCAATTAACCATTTAATCATAGTAATGTGCACAAATTTGGACGTCAATTAGTTGTGAATTTACCACTCATCAGGATATAGTGTCTAGAGACGGTTAGTGGGTTTAGCACTATCATGTAACTTAGGGATAGAGGGTAAGATAATCATATTAATAACAATCCAAAACCAGTCCAAAGTCCAACACATAATTAAATCCAAATACATATATACCACGTGCCAGGGTAGGTATAAAAGATTAGTATGCCCTTTAAAAATTTATCTTGGATTGTGTAGCTAAACTGTCATAACATAAGAAGGCACCTACCGGTTGTATGGTTTGAGCTCTCCCCTATCTATATGGGCCCTAGTAGGTGTGGTCGTACGAACCAAAGGATATACTTATGTACTATGGGGAAATCTAACCTCATAGCATATCAAGGTGACACAAAAACCCAATCATGTAATATAATATGGGGGACTCAAACCTTGCAATCATATGATAATAATAAGGGGGACTTGAACTACTACATCAAGTAGACCCTCGCATATGTAATTACGGTTTCCAGTATTTATCCCTCAAGACCTCCACTTTCACAACTTAGTTACACAACCCTCATCAAATCCACATTAATCGATTTATCACACATTCTCATTCACTGAACCATGATACACATTTAGGCATACATTGTTGGTATCGTCATACCAACTAAACTTGCAAGGTAACATCAACATGTCAAAACAATTTCACTACTTGGGGAAATTTATAGTCCCCTTGGTTCAATTATGCATTAGCTTGGGGAATTACATAACCCCGTAAGGTTCAATTAAAAATCAATATGCTTCATTAACTTTTCACATTGTGAAATAGTTCAAGAGTATTTCAATATGCATACTTTTTGTATTCAAAACTAATTTAACAATATGGGGTTTAGGTCATTACCACTTCAAAAGTCATAGGTTGGGAGAAATCATAATCCCATAGTTTAATCATCATACCCTACACCCCACCAGTTCAAAAACACAATTAAAGCATGAACGATCATATATAAACCATAGGAAAACATTGTTAAAAAAACATTCAAAACCCTCATCCCATGTTTTAAAACTATTATCAATACCATATGAACAACACTTTAAAATATATTATTTTAATAAATTAGCAATAAAGGAAGAGTAACATGCTAGAAATTCTAAGTTTTGTAGAAAGAATTTAACCCTTGAGCCCTTGGATAACCTACTTCTTGTAGACCCTAAGTATCTTTCTTGAGAGAATTTGAGAGTGTTTTGAGATTATTTAATTATGTTATAAACGAGAAATTACACCCTTGAGTGCTTTATGAATGTGGGGTTTTAATTAGGTAACAACGAAATTGTCCAAAGTACCCTCAAAGTAAAACCTAAAATTTAGTTGCCCGAGTTTATGAGTCAGTATACGACTTATAGGGATTTATTATGACTCATCACCATAAGTCATAGCCAAGACATTTTTAAGGGGACACACAGTGTTGACCCTACGAATCAACTGATACAACTCATAAAGGGACCCTCCTATTAGTGGGTTCTAGTCTTAGCAATACAAAAACTATTTGGGGTAAATACTGGACATCCTATGATTTGCACAAAATAACTCGTAAAGAGCCCTTACAACTTGTAGTGATCCATTTGTACTCAAAGAAGAAGATGTAGCCACACACACTGATTAGGATATGATTTAGGTCTATCAACTCATCATGAGTCTTTATGACTCATGACCCCAAGTCACAATCAGGATATGAACTCAAGCATCATTCATTGGACACCTTACGACTAAGGTCATATGACCCGTCATGATCCTATAAGAGTCGTAGTTAGGACAGTGTGGATAAAATTTAGAAATTCTCAAAGATCAACACCTGGGGTGTTTCAGATAAGAAGTATTATTTTTGAGTTGAGAGCGTGGAAAAGACATATGATATTTAATCCCGTAGTTCAGACAAATATTATTGTGTTATGTATATTACCTTGTGACTTTGAGTTAGGCTTGAACATAGTGAGAGTATGTCTTTCAACTTAGACATTGGTTGGAGTAGTCACCTATACCCATGTGTAGGTTATAAGTTTCATCAAATAAAATATAGCATTTAAGAGGAAAAGTATAGTTGAGAAGAGCGTTTGAAAACTGTTTCTAAGCTTGAAAGTTAAAAGTTGTATTTCCTAAGTCATAGTAATCCTATTCTTTCTGATGTTCTATATGCTTATATTACATTTTATACACTTTTAGCCATGTTGGATCATGGCCAAAATTATTTCCCTCAATTGTTATTAGAAATGATAAGCAGAATCTGAGAAAACTCATATTTCCTTCTTAGTAACTCTTGGAAATCTTATTGCATTAGCTATCACTTCGCAGTTCTATATGTATGATCGTGTCATGAATATTTCAATTGAGTTCTAAACACTCAACATAAATGAACTCCTTATAGTCAATCAATTCAGTGTAGAAATTAGTTCCAAGTTAAGGGTTTTTATCTTTTTTAACTCATCTACATCCTTCATTGTAGACATGATTGCCAAGTACCCTTATTTTTAAAGTCCTAACAATGATTCAACAGAAGTAATATATTTTTCTCCTAGAATTGTGGCTCCTCTAATTTTATGTCTACATTGTTCCATATGATTCCTATGTATGTGTTCACCCTGTGTATATGCTAAGTCAGTACTCTGTGAAAAGGTGATTCCAATTATGAAACAGAACCAATTTTAGAAATTTAGTCTTATGTTAGTAACTAAATTTTTTAATGCCAATATCAATATTCGTGCGAGGATGAATAATCCTAAAGGGGAGATATTGTAACACCCCAAAAACTTCTAGCTAAGATTCTAACTATTCATCATATGCCTATAGGCCTAAAAATGATTATCTATAATCATAGATAAGTGTCATGAATATTTACCTAGTGTTCAAAGTGAATAATAGTCATAGGAAATAATTAGAGCAAAATTGAGTTGAGAGATTTTGTTATCAATTGAGTTTTAGTATTTGATCCTATAAAGATAAAGTCTAAACTAGTATAACTTATAGAATATATTGGGTTTTGGAGCTCAAGGCCAACGAAATGAAAGATATTCAAGTCCTCTTTTAAATGCATTCATTTTCTTCTTAATTTGATACCGGAGTAGAAAGTTATGAGCATTTTTCTGAGCAAACAAGAAATAGTCCATGATTAGAGCATGGCACACTAGCCTTGCTCCATGATAATAGCGTGGCATGCTAGTTTTTCTTCACAATAAGACCGTGCCATGCCATTATCCACAATGACGCTAAAATTTCATTTTTCCTTCATTTTTCAAAGGGAAACTAGTCATTTACTTTATAAATGATCCTACAACATATGCTAAAACACTTTCCCTCACCCTATAAATCAAATTTAATCATTCTCTCTTCTCCAAAACTCTCTGGAACACTAAAAGAAAGGGTTGCTCTCAAAATTCAACCTCAAGGGCCCCAAATTCTGAGTTTCTGCATAGAGAATTATTTATTTCCTGTATATGGTGTTTCAAGAACGATTACCTTTCATCCTTGTGCCAAAAACCTCAATTTTTACACAAATTTTATGTATTTGATTATTAGTGTCCACACCAACTTTCCATGCTTTCATAATTATGATGCTTCCCTCTATTTAAAGTTTATTTAGTACAAAAAATTGTATTTTCTCATGTTTTTTACTCACGTAATTGATCTTATGAGTTGAGTTTAATCATTTTGATATAAAATTTCATGATTTGGTAAATGTACATGAATTCGAATGATTTAATCAATTTATGAGAAATTCAAGCTAACTACTTTAGATTACAGTCTATCACAACGTGAGTACGATTTCAATTTTAATTTTGTGATCTCAAATATGATATGAAATCCACATATTTGTTAATGAACATAGTTTAGAAACCTAAGCATGATTGGTTTTTAGAAATATAAACCTATATTATTACTTTATGGTGAATTTTATATGTATTATGAGCACTAGTATATTTCGAGAGTATTATTTAGCACCGATAGAATATGGGTTCTGTGCACCCAAATTTTAGAAATGACATACTACCCTAGGTTAAAGAGGTCTTCTTCAGAGGATGTCTTCCTTGCCCAAATGGGATTATTTTAGTGATAGCTCTAATTCAGGTTATATACTAATGACAAGGTAGAGAGAAACCCTCCTCAACGGGTGTAAGACATTGGGTTCCATGTTGCTCACATGGTTTTTTGTCAATTGTAAGAATCTCCTATAGATTTTTTTGTGAAACTAAGTATAATGTCTCACTGGATTTATCTTATTATGCTTTACTACTTTTGTTTTAAATTATTTCAGGCTTTAATTTTATTCATGAAGACCGTGAGTCTATCTATACTAAGCATGCATGTTTTTATATTTATGACACATATCGATTTTTACTCATTGCATGCACCCCTTATATACTCGTATATTCCAGAAGTACTTACCATATATACCTATGTTTGGCTACAACATTTCATAATATAGGTATCAATTGTTGATTACAACATCATGATTAGGCAGTTCACAGCTTCTAGCCAGCAGGTAGTGAGTTCAATTCAATCAAGGACTCAAGCCATTTATTGTTATATTATTTAATTTGTGTATTTATTTGTATTTATTAGGGATAGATAGGGATATTGGCCCAACTACCTATATTCAGAGCCCAAATTGCACCTCAAAGAAAGTATAATACGATCACTAGTAAAATATAAAACTTAACCAGGTTGGGGTTGATCCCGCAAGGAATAAGTTAGAAATTAATCACGATCTTGCCAATGTAATTTGAAATTAAGGAAATTTAAATGGATTTTGTGAAAATAATAGTAATAGTAACAATGTTGGGCAACTAGGGATTTTTTTTTTAATATGAGATGATCACTAAAATTGTTTTCCCTAAATTTATAACTAAATAGACTGTTCATTCTTGTAGAACTATCTCAGTGCATTGCTTGCAAAATCTAACAAGTTATGTTACTCCTATCTAGATCTCAACCTTGGTTTGGGTGAATTTTACTCATCTTCTATTGATCTTAGAGTGTCGCATTATTAACCCTTGTTTTACGAGCTTACATTAACTATCTCCTTTCGATCTAAAGTTAATTTGATTAAGGTAGATAGCTTCAAATTACTATTGTGATATCCTTTTCCAAATTTCTACCTCCCTCCTAAGCATGTATCCTGAGTTCTTAAATTTTGCAACCATTAAGAAAGTAATAAAAGCAAAGAAAACCCCAATAAATACCAGAACACCATTCAAGAATAACTTTGCACTTAGACTAGTTTGTTAATTCATTAGGGTTCCTACAAACCTAATTATTGGGTTTAGCTAATCATGGTTGTAAAAACAAACACAAATTCCATAGATGGAAGCATAAGGATGAACTTACGATGAATAAAATGAAAACTCAAAATGTCAAATTAATTGCAAACCTTAAAAACAATTATCAATAATTCCAAGATCAATAATGTATCTCTGAACTCAAAGTAATGTCAAATGTGCAAAAAAGTGTGTAAACTGA
This sequence comes from Capsicum annuum, assembly GCF_002878395.1. Classification (NCBI taxonomy): domain Eukaryota; kingdom Viridiplantae; phylum Streptophyta; class Magnoliopsida; order Solanales; family Solanaceae; genus Capsicum; species Capsicum annuum. The sequence goes on along the minus strand of NW_025829801.1, from coordinate 339,792 downwards.
TAATAAAAGATCGAAAGGGTTTTTGTATATACAAAGAAAAACCTATCCTAAACAAAGTAGGAAATCAAAATCAACATCAACTTACGATTCGTGGGTTGAGTTATGCGTACAACCCATGAATCATGCCTTGGTTCGTGAAAATTAGATAAATCTTAAGCCTTTCAGATCACATAGCTACCTACAGGTCATATGTTATGCCTATGACTCATACGTAGGCTCGTCGAAATTACGAACAATGTCTGTCTTTGGCACTCAAATCATGAATGGTATCCACGACTCATAGGTACTACCTATGAGTCTTAAGTTGACTTGTGGGTAGCCTTTTCAACAACTCTTCATTCTATTTTTCTCATTCTT